>NC_046657.1:15861024-15864715 GCF_010883055.1 Belonocnema kinseyi | reverse complement strand
AGATACTCTCGTCTGCATACTCTCATACAACAGACTTGTCTCTCCAAAAATTGAACATTAAAAAATGCTCCTTGCTCCCTAATTTAATAGAAAATCGACTGCATCATATTTAAGGATATTTCGTTGTTTCCCGTGAATTATAAAATAGATTAAAATAGGAAAATTTGTAAGGTGCAAGTTCTTTCATCCTTTATTTTGTTTCCTTCGTTCCAGTAATAAAGAATGTAAACAAACCGTCTCATGCCTTTGTTTTGAAATTTTTACTGTGAAAAAGCTTCAGTATTATTTTCAAAGACAATAACCGAAGGTTATTAAGGAACAATGTTAAGGAACTAACGTCTCACTGGAAGTTGTTTCAACTTTGAAGTTCACTCGATACTTTTTGTCGTTGAAGCTAAGAAAATGTGCTTACCGTCAGGTCTCCATTCGCAATTAATTATTATTGAACAATTAGCATTTTTAACTTAATTATCCACATCGTAGGCATCGCTAGGGTATAATGCATGTGTATACCAAATTTCAGAAAGTTTCGATAATATTTGTTTGAGTTGAGACGATTTATGTTTCAAAAAATAATTAAATTTTGCAACATTTTCTAATCACTTTTTCCTTTTTATTATCAAAAATATAAATCGGATTGAAAAACTCTAAAGAAAAAAAAGTTTCATCTTGTCATTCTCTACAAGAAAATATTTTTATAAATTTCATTTTTTGAATTTCGAAATTTTGATATCACAAGACGTTTGGACAAAACTTTTTCGCGTTTTCGAGCGTTCGGACCCTTTTAGTTTCTGGCCACTCACTTGACCCAAATTACTACAATGTACTGGAAAAAATGTTTAGTTAAGCCAACTATTTAGTTAGTAAAATATGGTACTGCTATTTTATTAGTTGGCATAACAATTCCATTATTTGCAGTAACTATCCAGTTAAAAGCAGCAACTAACTAAATGTTGGTCACAACTAAAAAAATACCAATAACATATATTTCAAACTGAATAGTTGGCCCAACTATACATTTGTTCAGTGTTAAAGAGCGGGAATCTCTCGATGAATGAATAAAAAAAGTATATTATGAGGCTAATAATTAATGTTTAAATAGTATTATTACTGTTATTATAAGTTAAATAACAGTATGAATCAATTTTTGAAATTTGAAACAATTACGATTGCTTATAAAATTAATGAATTACATTAGCAAAATAAACAATACAAAATATGAATACAATTCAAACTGTTTTCAAAATACTCACCGTCCTCATCTTCATATTCGAAATTCCTAATATCAAATTATATGTTTTCATGAATTTTTTGGATGACTTATTGCAGCTGCTCGTATTGTTACTCAAAACTACGTTCTTCATATTACATTTATAATAAGAATCAAGTTTTTAATGAATGTAAAATACACATTATCCCAGCACACCCATTTCTTAAAATCACTAAATAATAAAAATTCAATTACACCAGAATTTGGTATTTTTTGGGCTCTTGAAATCCGCAAAAATGTCCCCAAACCAACCCCTCCCAAAAATTGAAAATTTTCAGTGATTTAATCACGGCATATTTATGGGCTTTTTTGGGCTCCCAGAAAATACCCACTTACGGTTTTGGACTCCAACCCTTACAGAAAAATATTAACCCCTTTGTAAAACGCAGATATGAAATTGACTACAAATAACTTTTTTTTTTACAGTTTGATTAGAGTCTCTGATTTTTGGATTCATCGAAAATACCCGCTACAAATTTTGGGCTCCAACGCTTAACGTCAATAACCAATCCTTCTCTACCACGTAGAAACAACTTTGTCAAAAAATAACTTTTTTTTTTTAGAATTTTACAGTGTCAATAGAGCCTATGATTTTTGGGCTCCTCAAAAATACTCGCTTCGATTTTTGGGCTCCAACCCTTAATGTCAAAAATGTTCCGCACTCTGCCACGTAGATATAACTTTGTTAAAAATAACTTTTTTCAGAATTTTACATTGAAAATAGAGTCTGATTTTTGCTCTCCTAGAAAATACCAACTACGATTTTTGGGCTTCAACCCTTAACGTCAAAATCAATCCCTCTCTGCCACGTAGATACAACTTTGTCAAAAAATAACTTTTTTTAGAATTCTATGATGGCGATAGTCTCTGATTTTGGGCCTCCTCGAAAATACCCGCTACGATTATTGGGAACCAACCCTCAACGTCAAAAATCAAACCCTCTCTACCACGTAGATACGACTTTATCAAAAAATAACTTTTTTGAGAAATTTAATTTGTCAATGGGAGGACCAAAAATCAGAGACTCTATTGACATTGTAAAATTCGAAAAAAAGTTATTTTTTGACAAAGACGTATGTACGTGGTAAAGAGGAGTTCATTTTTGACGTTAAGGGTTGAGGCCCAAAAATCGTAGTGGGTATTTTCTGCGAGCCCAAAAAAAAATCCCAAAAATATTCCGTGAATACATTACTGAAAATTTTCAATTTTTCAAAGGGGGTTGATTTTAGAAGTTAAGGGTTGGTTTAAGGAAATTTTTTGCGGATTTCAGGAGCCCAAAAAAAGCCCAAAGTTCTGGTGGAATTGAATTTTTGATATTCAGTGACTTTAAGAAATTGAGTTGCTGAGTTATTGTAAACTGGCACGTCCACAAGAAAATTGATTTTTTGAAAAAAATAAAGGAGCCCAAAAATTTTAATTGACGCCCAGAAAAAACCTAAAATTCTCAGCTATAAAGAATCCCAAAATTCGATTGTGGAGGTGCTAGCTTAACCCATACGTGCACGCAGCCTTTGGTTTCACATTTGTACACGCGGACGGCACTTAGTACCGCTCTTGCATTTTCGACACTATTTGCAAGCGCGGTACTAGTAAAGTTACGCCAAGGATTTGAAATTGGTGTGTAAGATCAATAGACCATGTATAACAGCCAGTAGGAAGTTTTCATTGACCTAAAAAATAAGGTAGAGTACCTACTACATAACCATTTAAAAAAATTAACTCAGAAATCACAAAAAATAAAAATCAGAAATCAGCCCAACTTATTTGGCTAATTACACCTGACATAGTCCAAAGTAAATATGAATAATAATACATTTTTAGTAGCACAAAATGGCCTTGAAAACAAAGGAATCAAAGTGAAAATAAACTAGGGAAACACCAGGCCGTTAGTATTTCGCCGTTAGTATCAATTTCCAACTGACAGTGGTCACATGAACAGAATATTGGGGGCGCTCAAGTCGCCTCTGGACGTGGTTGCCGCGGAAAGTGAAGTTTTTCAAAAGTGCGGTACGGAGTGCCGCTGCGCGTGCACGTATGGGTTAATGGACGTGTGATCGGTCCGTTCACACTAGCCTGGCCGTATTCTCTTTCAGCTGCTTGCTAATGGCAGAATAGGCGATGTGGTTGAAGTTCTGAACGTTAAAATGAACGAAATTTTTCACTGATAACTTTGCAAACTAGGAAAAGTGCTAAAATATTCTTTAATCTGTATTGGAAATAATTGATTATTGAAAAAGAATTATCATTTATAATTTGAATTGCAGCTGGAACAATATTTATGGGTAAAACAGAAATGTCGAAATCTATTTCGTTCATTTGAAGGTTCAGAACTTCAGATACTTGAATCATTTGCATCATTTACTTTGCGAAGTAAAAAAGTAAAATATATTCCCTGTGATACTTATTTCCAAATTGACATTT
>NC_046657.1:15839834-15861014 GCF_010883055.1 Belonocnema kinseyi | reverse complement strand
AACGTACACCAACATTCACTCAAAACCGGAGAAAAGGGGTGACGTTTTACGAAAATGAGAAAATAATAGGTACATAAAATTCTTTTGCATAGAACTAATGCAGATACTCCATGCTTCAATATTGAAACTTGAAAACTCCTAAGAATTCAAATTAAAGTTTATTGCATTCTCTACAAAACAGTTAAAGTTTTAACCCAAAATGGTTTCCGAAGAAAACAGATGAATGTTTTAAAAAAAATTTATTTTTAACAAAACAGTTTCACTAGCAAACGATTAATTTAATTTTCAAGCAAAAATAAAGTCATTTTTCCACCTAGAAAGATAAATTTATAACTAAAAAACATTAATTTTCTATCATAAAAGATGAATTTTAAATTCAAAAAGGACGAAATTTAAAAAAATTCTTACCTTGATAAGGGTACTGTATGAATACCGAAACGTTGGTGAACATTTCAACGAGGAATCCAGTGGTGACCTTAGTTTTAACCTGGACCATAACCTTCATGGTTATTTTAATGTCACCTTTATTTTTTTAGAAGGAATAGCCCATTTCTGACATTGGCAATCGAAAGAGCAGAAAATTTTGTGTTAAACAGTGTAGTCAGGTCATAAGTGAGGTTTGACCTTGGTGGACATATCAAGGTCATTTAAAATTCAATATGATCTGAATAATTTTTCGCAAGCTAGCTTGTGAAAATCATCCTACCCTAGTTACTTACTTAAATAATTTACATTAAATAGTGAACATCGAGTGACCTTGGCCATGACCATCAAGGTCACTCTTTGTTTTTTAATTGAAACGACTCTGTTTGACATCGGAAATCGACAGAAGCCAAAATTTTACATTGAAAAGTGTAGTCAGGTCATAGGTAAGGTTTGACCTTGGTGGATATATCAAAGTCCTTCAAAATTCAATAAGTTCTGAATAATTTTTCGCAAGCTAGCTTATGAAAGTCATCCTACCCTACTTACTTATACAATGTACATTAAATAGTGACTATCGAGTGACCTGGGCCATGAATATCAAGGTCGTCCTTTGTTTTTTAGTTGAAACGACTCTGTTTAACATCTAAAATCGACAGAAGCCAAAATTTTACATTGAAAAGTGTATTAAAGTCATAGGTAAGGTTTGACCCTGGTGGACATATCAAGGACATTCAAAATTCCTTGTTCCGTATAATTTTTCGCAAGCTAGTTTGTGAAAATCATCCTTCCCTACTTACCAACTTAAACAATGTACAATAAATAGTGACCATCAAGTGACCTTGGCCATGACCATCAAGGTCACTCTTTGTTTTTTAATTGAAACGACTCCGTTTGACATCGGAAATCGACAGAAGCTAAAATTTTACATTAAAAAGTGTAGTCAGGTCATAGGTAAGGTGGACATATCAAGGTCATTCAAAATTCAATATGTACTGAATAATTTTTCGCAAGCTAGCTTGTGAAAATCATCCTACCCTACTCACTTAAACAATGTGCATTAGATAGTGCCAGCTTGCGAAAGAATATTCAGACCATATTAAAGTTTGAATGACCTTGATACGTCTATCAATGCCACACCTTACTTATGACCTGACTACATTTTTTAACGTAAAATTTTCCGCTCTTTCGATTGCCAATGTCAAAAATGGGCCATTCTATTTAAAAAAAACAAAGGTAACCTTGAAATGTCCATGAAGGTCATGGTCAAAGTCAAAACTAAGGTCAACACTGGATTCCTCGTTGAAAGTTACTTCAAGAATGACCTCAAACTTCTCCAAAAAAAATTGTACCTAAGGATTTATTTGTTTGTGCCTGTATATTCCACTTAGAAACGAGTCAGGCGGTCCGCACTGTTTACGTTTCCGCTCCCCCCTCCCCCGAAATCAGTCGAAGGACATTTGAAGGCAACCCCCGAGAGTTGATTGAAAGCGAGAGTTTGGTGTAATAAAAATAAAAAAGACGGAACAAATAAAAAAGTGAAGGAAGGGAATTTGGTTGGTTTCTTTCTCATTTTTTTGTCCAGGGATTAAATTTTTTTGTAAAGGGTATCTTTTTTCCCAATTGCAATAGGAACATTTAATGATGGTGGTCCAAATTTCGTCGTTGGATTATTGATTTTATTTTCACGAATTCTATACATGAGATTGATTATTGAGTGTTAAATAGGATTTTAAATTTTATTTTAATCTAATGTAAATTTCGAAATTAAAAAAAATTACAATTGAATTATCAATCTTCAACGGTCTAATTTTTCAAACAGAGAAGATTGAGATTTAAAGACAAATTTTAACAAAATAGTTGAATCATTAATGAAACTTTTGAATTTTCAACTGAACCAGATTTTTTCGGGCGATAAATGAAATTTTCCAAATTTTCAGTTTAAAAAATGAAAGACGAAATTTTAAACGAACAGTTTAATTTCCCACCAAATTGTTGAATTTTCAAGCCAAACAGACGAATTTTGTAGAAAAAATAATAAGTTTTCAACTAAAATGATGCATCAATCGTAAAAAATATTTTTAAAAAGTAGTTCAATTTTCAACAAAATACATGAATTTTCAGTCAAATTGTTGAATTTTTTCCACAAAACATTCATATCTTAAACTAAAGAGATGAAGTTTAAAATAAAGTTGTGAATCGTTAACAACAAAAAATAGTCTTCAACAGAAGCGTTCAATTAAAAAAATATTTGTCAACCAAGAAGATTAATTTTCTAAAAATGAAATAGTAAAATTTTAAACGAAAGAGATGAATCTTCTACCAAAAAATAAATTTTAAACAAAGTTTAACTTTCTAAAAATACTTGAACTTTTATTCGCAAAATATAGTTTTATCAAAACACGTAGTGGAATTTTTCACATTCAAAGGTGTACTTTCAACAAAATATCGAAAATTTTAAACAAAGAAAATTAAAACTCAACCAAAAACAGTTAAATTTTCAACCCGAAAAGTTGAATCTTAAACCAAAAAGTTTATTTACATTCCACGAAGATGAATTTTCAACTAAAAATAATATGTTTTTTAACCAGAATTTACTCTTTAGTCTTATCTCGCAGAATTAATTAATTAATTAATTTTGAAACAAATAGTTTCTTTTTCTATTAAAAACATGAATTTTCAACCGAAAAAATAAATTATGAAACAAATAACTTTCTACGCAAAAGAAAAATTGCCCATTAAAAAAAATTTACAAAAAAAACGAATTTCCAACCAAAAATGGTTTAGTTACAGTCTCAATTTACAAAAATTAATTTTCAAAATAAAAAAAAAACATTTTTTGAAAATAAGAGTGCAATTTTTAACAAAGGAAAAGAATTTTCAACGCATAAAAATGAATTTACGAAAAGAACATTTAAATATTTAATTGAAAAATTAATTTTTAACAATATCGGTAAATTTTCAATCATTCAAACAATAATTTTTAACAATCAAGAGAAATTGGATTATACTATATTAATTTTTAACCAAAACACATGCATTTTCAAGAAAAAATAATTTTCTACCAAAAAGACAAAATAGTTAAATTTTGAACCAGAAAAATAAATTTTTCCCTAAAACCGATGAATTTTTAAACCAAAAGAATATTTTTCTACTACAAAATATGAATTCTTAATCACATAGTTAACTTTCCAACTAAAACAGATCAATTTTTGAGCATAAGAAAAACGAATTTAGAAAATAGTGTTGAAATATTCAACAAAGAAAATTGTTCTTCAACAAAAAGATGAATTTATAACCAAACAGATGATTTTTCTACGTAAATGATAAACCAATTGCAGAATTTTTTGACGGTAGTTAAAATTTAAAACATGTAGTTTGATTTATCTGTAAAAAAAATACAAATTTTCGAAAAAATAGTTGAATCTTAAAGCAAAACATAATTTTTTAAGCAAAAAGACCAATTATTAACAAAATAGAAAAAATTTCAGTCAAATTTTTAAATTCTCAACCAGAAAAGATAAATGTTTGATTAAACATGTAATGTTCGGACAAAAAATGGAATAGCTAAATTTTCAGTTTATAAAATTAGTTCTGAATAACAAAAAACTTAATTTTCAGTAAAAGAGTTCAACCCAAAACGTGTTTTTTCTTATCAAGAAGATCAATTTTTGAAAATGGAGAATTGCATAACAAGATTGGTACATTTTTAACAGAAAAATTAAATTTGTTATCAAATATAAGAATTTTTATCTGAAAAAAATGCTATCTTGGTTTGTACCTCAGTTTTAATTGATAACTCATATTGATAGCGTAGTTTATGGACGGCCTCTTATCTAAAAATATCCTCGTAAAAGAAAGGAAGCTTAAAAAACCGTTGCTGAACAACAATAAAGGGGCGGCCATTTTGATAAACAGAATTGCAACCTCCAACCTAAAAAAAATTTTAATATCGGTATCTTTTATTGAAGAATACTCACCCAACTTGAGATTCCGAGAAAAATGGTCCTTCTCTGAGAACGGATCTTGTGAAAAAAGCACACGAACGGAACCGAGAAATGAGGAAAATTGAAAACAAACTTTGCACGATTGGTAATCAAATTTTTTACAAGTATTCGCAAACCTTTAGAGGCCGAGTTTTAATGGAATCTTAGCGCAATTTTAATAAAGTTTGGAAAAATGAAATTTACAAATTCACTGGGAATAAAAATTTGGAAAAAGACGACACGAAAAAAGATCAAAAAAGGAACAATCGATGGAGCGAGTCCCGCAATTGATCCTGACTAGTGGCTCGATATAGACTGTCATTTCTTGTCCTTTCATTCCCTCCATCATCAGCGCTTCACTGTTACCAATAGAGATGGCGCAACAGTCTTAAAAAATTCAAATTACGGTATTCAAGCTATTTTTTTATTATTTCGAGAACTGCTAAGGTAAATTTACTCGCGTATTACAACTTACACGTCACACGTGATAATAAATGTGTAATAATGCGTTATCGCGCTTAATAATATTATATTGATCAGTGATCAATAGCGAGTTTAAGCAGTTCGCTTTTAGATAAAAAAAATCATATTTATGAAGAATCCCGAAAAATAAAAGAGCAAAAAGTAGAATTCCAGAATTAGAAAATTCACGAATATTAAAATTTCCGAATCATCAAACACCCTAGCAATACAATTCGGAATAATCAAATTTTTTAATTAGAAATCTTTTTACATTCCATAATAGGAAAATTGTCGAAATATAAAATACCCAAGTAATAATATTAACGAAAAAATTCTCTATACTATAAAATTTGCGATTAATAAAATTCCCGTTTTGGAAAATAGCCCAATTATAAAATACCCGAGTAATAAAATTTCCAAATTAGAAAAATCTCGAAAAATAAAATGCCCGGCACTGTAGAGTTCTCGAATTCAAAAATGCCCGAATGATAAAATTTTCGAATTATTAAACTCCAGAATAAAAAAAAATGTGAATTATAAAATACTCGAGTTAGACAATTTCCGAATTGAAAAATACCAGAAAAATAATATTTTTGAATTAGAAAAAAAATAAATCTCTGAAATAAGAACATTTTTGAATAATAAAATTCCTGACTTGGGAAATTTTTAATAATTAATACAATATTTTTAGTGAAAAGTGCCCAAAAAGTTTGGAAAATTGGAAAACCGCGGCTTTCTAACTACATTCTAAGAGGAAATGGCTGAAGACAATAATAAATTGTTTTAACAATTTATGTAAACATCTAATCTATATTTCATCTATTTTATTAAAATTTCATCTTTTTGAATTAAAGAATTCAACTCTTGAAGATTCTTGAAATTAAATGAATTCATGAATGAAAATTTATGTCTTTTGTTGATTTTTACATTTCCTATTGATAATTCTTCTTGTAAGGATAAAAATTGTCTTTTAAGAAATAGTCTTTTAAGCTTTAGGTTTCGACCATTGGCTTGAAAACGCAACTTTCTTTGTTAAACTTTAAACTTTTTTGTGATACAATTCGTCCTAAACTTCAACTATGTGTTTGCAAATGTAAACGTATTTGTTAAAATGTCATCTGTTTTGATTAATAATTCCACAGTTTGATTAAATATTCTTTTATTTAGCTAGAAACTTAATATTTTTTGGCTATAATTAATTTTGTTGTTAAATATTCAACAGTCTTCTCGAAAAATCCATATTTGATTTCATTATTCAATTATTTAGTTAAAAACACAACTGTTTGTGGTAGAAATTTAATAATTTTGTTTGAAAATTCAGTGATATTGTTGAAAATTGATCTTCTTCGGTTAGTAATTGATCTCTTTAGTTAACAATATTTAATCTACTTTTTAATTTTAACTGTTTTGTGAACTATTTGTTATTTATTATTTAACTTTTAGCTAAAATTTTATTTTAGGAATTGAGCATAGTAATAATTTTTTTCCCCTTCAGCATCGATATTTCTTGAAATTATCATTCTTTATTGAAAAAAATTATATTTTTTAGGCCTTTCAGCGGAAAATCATCAGTCATTGTACGATATACCATTGCATTGAATTTTTGTTTCCTAAAAAGAAAAATGTTGGCGTATTAAACTTTTATTATTCTTATGCTGTGTCCTCTTAAATTGGGAGAGGTTTTTTATTTTTCTGAAAAAAATGAACATTCGATGTTTAATTTCTACGAAAAGCCTACATTTAAAGTTTTTGGGATAAATCTTGTTCATTTGCATTCAGAAATTTAATATTTTGGGAACAAATTTTTATTCTTTTAAAACTAACGATTTAAAATTTTTTATCGCAATCAGCAGGCGCGCCTGTTAAATTTCTGATCCATGTCACACTCCTTCCTTCTTACCCTCCTTATTGATTTTTTAAAGAAGCCCTCCTTTTCCATTGGTTAAAGATTTGACTATTCTGTTGAAAATTCGTTATTTTTTGGTTGATATAACAATTTTTAAGCAGAGGGTTGAATTGTTCCATTATTAGTTGAAAATTTGATGGCAAATCTATGTATTTTATTAGTTGAAAATCCATTGATTTGGTTGAAATTTTAAATATCTGCTTAAAATTTTTGTTATGTTTTAAAATCAATTTTTTAAACTGAATTTTGACAATTTCATTTTGAGTTAAAAATGGATCATTTTCAGTGTCGAATATGCGACTATTTAATTCAAAATTAACTCTTTAGTTTAAAATTCATATTTGGGGTTGAAAGTTCGACTGTTTTGTAGAAATTTCTTCCTGTTATAAAAATTCAACTTTTATGTTGAAATTCGGTTGACATTTTTTCAATCTTAAATGAAAAATCTTTTTTTTTGTAGAAAACTGCCTTTTTTGCGGAAATTGGATCTTTTTGGTCAAACATGCAATTGTTTGGTTAAACATTAATTTGTTTTGATAAAAGATAAAAAGATTTTGTTGAGATTTTGTCTTTCTTGGTTAAATTCTACTATTTTTTATGTAAAGTTCAAATCCATTTTTTTTTATATCACATTATATTTTACATTGAGAAATAAACTTTTTTAGTTGAACATTTAACTACTTGATTGAAAGTGGAATAAATTTGTTAAAAATCTGTTTTATTATTTCAAAGTACATTTCTTTTGTTTGCAAATTTAACTATCTTCTTAAAAGTTATTTTTTTGTACTAAAAATCCATTGTTTTCATTAAAATTTACAAATTTAATTTTCGGCTGATAATCAACATTTTTAGTTCGAAATTCAACTATCAGGTTAACAATTAGCTTTCTTGGACAATTCATATTTTCGAGTTGAAAGTTAAACTGTTTTGGTAAAATTCAATTATTTTCTTCAGAAAATTCTATTATTGTCAAAGAAAATTCAAAAGTTTGGTTGATAAATAATTTTTTAAATTAAAATTTACTATTAAGTTGAAAATTTATTATTTTGCATTGAAAATTCAACTGCTTTTCTAGAGAATTCGCTTTTTTGGTTGGGAAATTCAACAGTTTAGTAACAAAATTTTTCTTACGACAGAAAAATCTTTCTTGTCGAAAATTTAACTCTTTTGTTTATAATTATCTTTTTTTTCCAAAATTCATCTCTTTTGGCGAAAATTTCATTTGTTTGGTTCAAAATAAAAGCTTTTGTTTAAAAACCAAGGTCTTTTGGTTGAGAATTTAAACATTTTGTTGAAAAATGGTCTTTTCCTATTGAATTCATCTGTTTTTTAATGAAAATTAAAAATTTTTGGATTGAAACATCATCTATTACATTTTTGATTGAGAATTCATCTTCCTGGTCTAATTTGACTTTTTTGTCTAGAATTAAAATATATGTTCCTTAAAAATATGAACTATAATATTGTTTGTTGAGAATTAATTTTTTTTTCAATTGAAAATTCAAATATTTATTTGAAAGTTTAACTCCTTGGTAGAAATGCATGTTTTCTAGAAGACTCATCATTTTATTTGAAAATTAATTTTTTGTTAAACATCTCTCCTTTTGGATAAAAAATTTATTATTTTGAATTGGAAATGCAACGTTCTAAAAAATCCTGTTTTTGGCTTGAGAATTGATCTAATAGGTTGAAACGGCAACTATTTTTGGTTGTACTTTAATTTTTTTCTTAATCGTGTTTACATAAAGTCATTTATTTTGCTTGAAAAATCAATGGCTTTGTTTGAAATTTGCATTTCTGGATTGAACATTCATCTACAAAAAAAATTATAAATTAAAATTTAGGATATTTAAATAGGAAAACAATCCAATGTAAAATCCTTTTTTAACGTCCAAAAATTAAATTGATTAAAAGAATTCCTGAAAGTAAAATCAAGAATCTAATGATCAAATTTGGACAACCACCACAAAATTTTCCCATTGGAATTCTTTAATTGTTAGGAAATTAATTATCAAATTGTTTAGATTCGGGAATTTTATCATTCAGAATTTGTCTCGCGTTCATATAATTCTAGTGATGAATATTTTATGATGTCGAAAATTTTATTTCTAAAATGATAAAAAAACATAGGGAATTTTACGATCGGGATTTTTTTCAAATTTCAAATTTTCGGTAATTTTATAGTTTTAGAAATGTTTGATATCAAATATTTCATTTTTTTGTAGTCGGTAATTCTAGTGTTGAAGATTTTTAATCGTCTCGATTGCTTAAAATACAGCAACGGCATGAGAAAAAAAATGTAGAAAAAGAGCATTTTCGACACTAGGGATTTCCCGAAAAATAAAAAATTCGAAATAGAACATTTCTGTAATTGGAAAACTTCTAAAAATGTAAAATTCACGAATTGAAAAATTCCCGAAATAAAAATTCCGAAATAAATAAAGTATCTGACAATGTAAAAGTACTGACACAAGGAAATTTTAGGAATTAAAGAATTGCGAAATATTGTTAAATAATTTAAAAATGTATTACTACATAATTTTTAGTTTATTAGGGATTTATTTCTAAAAAAAATTTTAAATTGTTTAGATTCGCGAATCATTAAAAACTGCAGGAAATTTTCAATTTTTAATATTTTCCTAATCGGGAATTTCACAGAGTCGGGAATGTTATTTTTCGAAATATTTCAGAAATCCTGGCAGTCTGATTTTTAAATCGGAAAAATGAAATAAAAAATATATTAAAAATAGAATAAGTGGATGAAAATTGTGATTTTCAAATTCTTTTAAGCAGTAAATTTGATTTTCTCTTAAAAATAATATTTCTTTTATCTCAATTCACAGCAAAAATGAATTGAACCCCTGCTGGTTTGAAATTAAACTTCAAAGCGTTTCGTTCTTTTGAAATTAATTCTTATTATACTCTGTGAGAATTCTTTATTTAAAGTATATTTCCTGAATGCATTGTGTCTTGTAAAAATGCGAGCTCTTCTTCTGAGCCACTGAACATATCTTGGATGATAAGGGCAAATTTAATAAAACCATTGGGAAGAGGAAAAAGGCAACCGTTGTCCCTGCAAGTCATGCTTGGCAGGATATCTTAAGATGAAACGAAACTAAAGTAGGGGGACATGGCCTAACCTTTCCTTTATGCCTCTATAGAAGAATGCATCCTATAAAAGTCCCCTGCAATGACAACATTATAGGTGTCTCGAAATATAATTCAATTTTCAAGAGAAAAAGTGTCCACTACCACATCTTTGATTATTATTATCTTCTGTCTTTAGTAAATACATTAAGGGCATGTGACAGCCTCTCACGTGACCAATTATATATTAATTTATTCTTCGGCTTTTTTAAACCAGAAACATAAATATATTCTGATGCAATGCTTGAAAAATATTCAAAAATATATAAGGGCTCGTCTCTCTAGCCAAGTTGATTTTCTATTTTGTTTAAATAATGCAATGGTATTAATTCGACTTTAATGCGGGCACTAAAGTCCTGTCCTCAGTTACATTTCTTATTGAAAATAAATTAAATTGCAAAATATCAATAATATCAAAATAAAAGTTGGCCGGACTGACGCGCCTTCATATATTTTGAAGTAATTTCCAAATTCTCAGCATAATATATTTACTTCTATAATAATGAAGCTGCCGCATATAATATAATTTTAATTTAGTTCCTTCGTTATTTAGTTTATTTAATTTGTTTATTACTTTAAAAGCGGAAAAGAATATTCCAGGATTTAAATTTTGCGCCATTATGGTAACAAATTTAGAGCTTATGTTTTGGCGACTTTAGTGCGATTCTGGCACGAAATTTAAAATTTAAATTTCATTAGTGTTACTCTAAAAGCAAATGTATCTGTAAAGAAAGTACTTATAACAATATCATTATTATTGGTATCTTTTTTTCAATATAACAATATATTTATTAATTTCATAAATTATTTCAGTAAATAATATTCTGAAGGAATGGAAATAATTGAATTTGATACAGAAATGAAGTAGCATAAGCTAAACACAGCCGGGCAGGATTCTCGCCTTTCAGTAGTAACAGCATACTTTAGTCAGACGGAATGTGTTTGAGCAAGAGTTAATTCATTTTGAAATGGAAAATTTATTTTGAACTAATTTTTTTAATTTATGTATGAATTTATTTACATTTAATTATTAAATTTCACATTATTCGAATTTTTTTGTAGAATCGAATGATTAAATTCACCTAATTATCTAATTAAACTATATACTCCAATTTCAAGGAAGATAAGGTACAATTAATTATCATAAATTAAAGTAAATATTAAAATAGCTACATCGGGTTTCATGAAATTTTAATTAAAATTTTAATCAGCTTTCAGTAATCTGTAACTTTTATGTAAATATAAGATCTTGTTGGAAAAGGTCTATTGTAAAGCTTTAAAATTGAAGATACTTTAATTTTTAATGTGTAAAGTATAAAATTTTGTAGTTTTCAGTTACAGATATTTTTAACTGCAACTTGCCAAAACTAAAAACACGTTAATTTTAACGATCTGCAATTTAAAGCTCTGTAATTTTGAAGAGTTTAATCTGAATTTTTTAAATTTCTTTTTGACATTTCTGTGTATAAAGAGTGTATAGAATGAATAGGAAGATTTTTGAAATGTATTTCAAGATTGTATTTATTAAGCCAAAAAATCCTACGTCAATATATTTATGAATAAAATCTTTAACCATTCACAAAAATAGCTTTTTTCGGGGGTAGTTACTAGAATGACCTCTTTTAAGGCGTGTTCGTTTGGAATTCTCATTTGTACACCTGAACTACTCTTAGAGTACCATCGGTGCACGTCAACATTTAGACGTGTAAACTTGGAATTGACCCATCTGTGAACGTCTAACTTTCGGCGTACACAGGTTGCCTGGTGCACAATTTTGCTTCTGGCCATCGACGTGCTCAGCTGGGCTCGTGTATAGTTTCTCCGTGCGCAGTGGCACCCTTTCAAAAAAATAAATAAATAAAAAATACCAGAATTATAACACTTACAAAATAAAAAAACTAATATTAAAATTTTAATCTCAATAACTCACTATACGAAAAAGGTCAAGAAAAGAAGAATGTTGCTTTTAAAAGCCCTACAAGGCTTCTATGAGAAATTTCTGAATTTGATCGAAAATGGAATATTCTAATTCTAACAGAATAAAAAATCATGAACTATAAAAAATTATATTTTGCAGTCCAACTATGCAAGATGTGAA
Source organism: Belonocnema kinseyi (assembly GCF_010883055.1). NCBI lineage: Eukaryota > Metazoa > Arthropoda > Insecta > Hymenoptera > Cynipidae > Belonocnema > Belonocnema kinseyi. The sequence continues at coordinate 15,848,992 of NC_046657.1, read as the reverse complement.
AAAAGATAAAGAGATAAAATTAAAACAAAAATTAAATTTTCTGACAAACGACACGAGTTGCGAAAAAATAAATTTAAAAAAGTTGTTTTCTCAAAAAAGTAGATAAAAATGCTTTACTCATAATTTGCTGATAGGATGCCTTGTTATTGTTTTAATATTAAAAGATAACATTAAAAAAGAAATAATTAAATTTTTAGAAAAACGATGCAAGATACGAAAAAAATTAATTGACAAAAATTGTTGACCCAAAAAGGGTGAAAAATAGATTAAAAATAAAATAATAACTCTGTGGAAACGATGCAAGCTACAATAAAATTTTACTTTACAACATTTTCACCTAAATTGAGGAGTTCTGGACAAGAAGGCGACAGGCGCTCGAGAATGAGTAAAAGTATTGTCCAGGCTGTGACGTCAGGTATTAAAAGTGAAATTCGAAATTTGAGAAAACCAAAAATATAGTTAGATAGCTCTTGAAAAATGAACCTGAGTCTCTATTTACAATTTTTCTCTCGGGCTGCAAATTTTCCAGTAAATAAATAAAAACTGACTTGTTTAAATTGAAAAAACTATGTTTTTGCACATTCAACTCGCAGTAAGTAATTCGTTTATCAACTACTTAATCAATTTCTTTTTGAGTTTTATTCGTGACACTCTAGCGAAGGCTGCAGTGTCCAAAAGGGGTCAAAAGTTAATTTTTCATGTTTTTTTTTAAACCGAATGAAAAACCACGTTTTTAGACTTTCACATTAAAAAAGTGAGCGAGGAAGTTTGAGCTACGACAAACTTCAAGCAAACGAATTTTCCGCCAATGTATTGGCCAACCTTTTGGAAAATCTCAATTCGATTTGATTTTTAGTTCCATAATTACAGCGAGTTTATTACGAGCTCGCGACGAGACATGACACCACAGGATTTTTCAGAGGACGCCGCCGGACAGGCCCTCTCAACTCTAATAGGCAAATATGAAGAATTATGATTATTATTTCAGGCATAGTGCAAGTTGCGGCCAACTGTTGGCGTTGCGGGTCGGCACAGGTGTTTGAATTTGAAGGTTTGAACATTCAAAATGTCAAAAGGTGCCAAAGTATATATTTTATTTGCAAAAATGAATCCGATAACTATAAAGTTAAACAAACGGAGGTGTGTTGTTCCCGGGTGTCAATCGTCGCGTCACGTGAAGCATCACCAATTTCCGAAGGACCCAAAGCAGACTATATTGCGGTTAGAAGCAGTGTCAAACCCTCTCTTGACGAAAATAACCTACAGAGTAATCCATAAAAGCGGTTATCGAGTATGCTTTCTGCGTTTTTGGGCGAATAATTCTTCACGCGGTCTGTGCAATTTTTTCAAAACAAAAATAGTGCCTTCCGTGTTGTTGCCTGAAAAAGAGGTGAATGATCTTCCTGCAGATGCTTCGGTTGAGGTAGCCCGTGATATTGACGCTAATTTGAATACATTTACATTTAATTATTTTACGTGTGTGCTATTGAATGAATTGTAAATATGTTTTGAATTTTAAAATTGAATATGATGATCAACAAAATGAATACATAAAGTGAAAAATGTATAAAGCTATATTAAAAGTAACTTATTATACTTTATATTTATATATATGTGTGTGTGTGTATGCATATCTTTCTCATTTTGTTTACGCAATTTATTGATAAATATGTTCAATTTTAAAATGATTCGCATACATACAATTTATATATGGCACGCATACGTTATACATTGATAGTTTTAGTTCAAGTTGCGGCCAACTGTTGGCGCTGTGCTTCTTCATATTTCTATCATTGAGTTGATATGGTCTGCCGCCGGACGCTGACTAGTGCGATCGAGTGGACAAAACAAAGGATGGGCAAGGATGATGTTTCAGGCTTCAGGCGGCGTCCCCTGAAAAATTCGGTGGTGTCGCGTCGCGAGCTCGTAATAAACTCGCTGTAATTATGGAACTAAAAATCAAATCGAATTGAGATTTTCCAAAAGGTTGGCTTGAAGTTTGTCGTAGTTCAAACTTCCTCGCTCACTTTTTTAATGTGAAAGTCTAAAAACGTGGTTTTTCATTCGGATTAAAAAAAACATTAGAAATTAACTTTTGACCCTTTTTAGACACTGTAGCCTCCGCTAGAGTGTCACGAATAAAACTCAGAAAGAAATTTGTTAATTAGTTGATATACGAATTACTTACGGCGAGTTGAATGTGAAAAAACATGGTTTTTTCAATTAAAAAAAGTCAGTTTTTATTTATTAACTGGAAAATTTGCAGCCCGAGAGAAAAACTGTAAATGGAGACACAGGTTCATTTTTTAAGAGTTATCTAACTACATTTTTGGTTTCTTGAAATTTCGAATTTCACTTTTGATACCTGACGTCACAGCCTGGACAATACTTTTACTCGTTCTCGAGCGTCTGTCGCCTTCTTGTCCAGAACTCCTCATTTGTATCTACAAATTTGCTTAGAACCACTTTACGCTAGGATGCGTATTCTTTAATCATAAAAACAAGATATTGGAAATACTTACGTTGCAATGCAGATGCACATCATGAATTGTAATAATATAAGTGTATTGAAATGAGAGATTTTTAAGGGTAGCTGAGGCTAACAATTAGGACACAATAAGGAGAAAATATTTTTAAAATGATGAAAAATAAAAGTTGTACATTATTTTACAATATCGGAATAAGCAGTACCAGTCCTTGATACAGAAATAAATATAATATACATTTGATATAATAGTGTTGAACATGAAGTAGAAAAGTTTAGATAGTGGACAAAATTGAGTGCGAAGCACGTAATACGCGATGAGAATGTGTTTAATAAAGCCGAAGGAGCTTTAAAAAAAAGAAAATTCACAATCAGTTTTTCATAATATATTGCAAATTATACTTTATTTTATACAATTTATATAATAAATTAGACATAGTTTTGACTTAAAAATTAGTATTGCACCGTTACAAAAATAATCTGCGCGTAGCTATATTGCAATTCGTCTCGCTTTCTTTTTGAGAAACTTATTGATGAGAATTTCCATATCCAAGTATTTTCGATCATCAAGTTCAATTGTTAGTAGAGATAGATTTAAGAATCGACTTTGATGCATTCTATTCCGTAAATTCTTAAGGGATTACTATTTAAAAATGGGATAAAGTTGATGACTTGCAAGGGGCATTTTTTTCTGAAATCCTTATGATATCGAATTTGTAATCTCTCAGTAAGCTATGTATTCACAATGTCTAATTAGGCCTTAGAAACCTTAAGGTGTGATTAAAGACATTGATTCAAAAAATTCTTCACTTATACCAAACTGCTTCTTACGTTTTTGTTTCCGTTTTCTTTACAAAGACTGCTTCAATACCCCATTTTTGAGATATTTGCGTAGCTTCTTTCTTACACTTTTCATTATCAAGTCTGTACTTTTTCAAATGTTTCTTTGCAGTGTTTGAGATTTTATCTGTACGAATTAAATCTATATTTTCTGCTTGAAGTAATTTTGATGAAGCATTCACTTCATTTAGTATATGGGAAAGCATTGTGCACATCATTATAAATATAAACTTCAGCACATTTAAAAAAAATTATAGCTGCTTGTAGCTGCATAAATGCATAAGGTTACGTTTTTTCATTAGTTGAGAAGATTTCGGAATATTTCAGATATGTAAAAAAAGAATCTAGACAATTTTTAATAAAATTTGTTTATTTGAGAAGAGATTACACAATTTAAGGGAAAATTGAAACGAGTTTATAAGATTGTTAGTACTGTTCAAACCTTGAAAAAAAGTTTAAATATTTTGTAAATTTTCAGAAATCTTGAAAAGTATTAAAAAATTTTTTTATCTATTTCAAAATTTAAATTTCAAAAAATACCTTTCAAACTAACTAAAATTACCCCTAAAATTGTCTTCAAATCTTCAAAATTTGTTTCTGGTCATTTTGGAAATCTTATGTGATGTTTTAAAATTGTTTTAAGTATTCTCATTAAATTGAAAATTGTTGAAATCCGTTGAATTACACTGAATTCCGTTTAAAACTATTGAGTTAAAAAATCTAAATTAAACATAATATTGAATAATTTCGAGGAGTAAATTTGGTTAAAAGCCTCATGTCAATGTTTAAACAATTTTTATTCGCAAGCAATCCATGCTCAGTTTGAAAAAAATATGGAAGGAAAAACAATAAATTGTATAAACATTGCCATAAAGCTTTTAGCAGAATTAGTGATCCCTATGAAAATAGAATATTATATTTAATTCATCCCATGGGGTTTTAAAATATGGTTGGAAAAAGAATTGTTTAAACAATTCAGATTTGTTCGAATAATTCAAAATGGTTAATACATTCTTTCTAATTTATATAATCCAAATAAATAATGATTTAAAATCGCACAAGAATGTATAAAATTGAAATTAAAATATAATTTTGCCACTAGCCGTAAGGGGCCCCCTCACATAAGGAGGCTCCCCCACAATACATGGTTTCGCGGTAACGAAGTTATGCCTCTGCAGTTCTCAATGTCTGTGCACAAATTTGGGCGACATAAATATATTATCGAGCGCGAAGCGCGAGAACCAACAGTCACGTGCCCTAGGCGCCCTTAAACTTGCGAGTCCCGCGCGCGACGCGCGATGAGTGTGTCTGCGGGTAAGGGTACAACTGTGCACAGCGCAACTATGCACGAGTCCATCTGTGCACATCGGTGATCACTTTTCAAACTCTGAACGTTATTTCCGAATATTGAAAATTTTTTATTCTGAAAGGTATATGACCTACATTATTTCTGTTAACAGCCACAGGAGAGCCTCCCTCCCCCACACGTTAGAATAGGGATGGCATGTGACATGAGTTATTTTTATGGCCAGTCACAATAGAGCCAAGAGCACGCGCACACTCTCTAAATTTGAATTTGTAAAGATTTTACTAATTCATTCAGTATACTTCATTTTAATTGATGAATCAGTTGTTTCAGCAGTTTACTCATTTTAACAGTAAAAACCCCGTAAGTGAAGTCAATCAGTTATAACGTAACTGTAGTGAATCAATTATAGACTTAGAATAGATTAAGAGAGGAAAAAATTCTAATTAGGATTTTATTTATCCTCCAATATTATTTGTAATATTGAGGTTTAACCAAAAGTGTAATTATAATTTTTTCCTCAGAATGTACAAACTTAGTGTATAACAATTCACGGGTGTAAATGTTGTCAGATACTAAGAGTAATTTACAAATTAATTTTACCCTTGTATTTTTATACACGTTTTATTTGAAAATATTTTATTCTTTTCATTACATTTTAATTTTTCACACATTTTTTTCTGATACTTGCTGAGTTTCAGTTAAGAGAAAAATGTATAACACGCCTATTTTCTAATTAACAGTTTATTTTCATTAAATTCCGTAAACTAACTTATATTTCTTGAACAAAATTTTAATAAACACAATTTATATAGATTCTTGTCCATCTTATGATAATTATTTATTTTAATTACTAGCATCAAATGCAGGAATCAAAACTTTCTGTCTGTAATATGTTGTAATTTATAATAATTATAATAATTTTATTATCTAATTAAATAGAAATTAAAAAATAGAAACTATTTTTCAAATACACTTACATAGAAATAATTATCTTTTATGAAGATATTATCAAAATCCCGGATAGAAATTGCCTCTTTATGCCTAAACTAAATATTGGCTATTCCGAGTTCGCAGCCAGATTTTCTCGCTCGAAGAATCTAGGTTTTCCCTCTGCTGGCCCTCGACAGGTTATTGTCATGTGCTACTTGTCTCAAATTATTTATATATTCACTTTTTAGCACTCTATTTTTTAATTAAACTACCCGTGTAGAAATTATGCCCGGGTTCTGGCCGGATTCCGGCAGGGTTGCCCTGTTTGTATCCGAAATCTGGTCAGGCTGCCCGGTCGGATTCTGGTTGGTTTCGTCACGCTGCGCTGGTCGGATCCCGGCCGGGTTACCCGATCGGATTCCGGATACAAATAGGGTAACCTGGTCGGAATCCGATAGGTTTTTGACTGGGCTACTCGATCGCATTTTACTGGAGCCTTTTTACCACAGCGAACATATTCTACCAACTGGTAGAGATAAGAATCTTTGTCAGCACTTATTTCCACCTGTAAAAAGAGGTTGGAATTTCAATTTAAGAACTGCATTCATAATAATAAATATATTAACTACAAACATTGATTCAATGTAAGTCCTAAAATATAGGTTATGATTCTTAAGTTTCTGTTAGAAATTTCATTGTAAGAAATTAAAGTTAAATTGCATAACAAATTTGTCCTAAGCGTAACTTAGTTTGCATAGGTTTTTTTACAAGAGATAAAATAAATTTCAGGGGTTTCACGTGACATCCTAACCTATAAAACCGGTTTAGAATATTGATTTAACATTAACGTTGAAGAATATTAATAATGCTTACTTATTAACAAAATAATTCACTTACCTTTATAAATAATCCGCTTGCTCCAGAAATATGGATTCAATTTTGTGAAATTTAACAAATTTCTTAACGGATAGCCTGGCCCCCACCGACGTTTTACTGCGTTTTTAGCATTAAAGAGTCCGTAAGTCGCCGAATCGTTATAATTAAAATTAGTTTAATTTTTCTTTCATAATTGATAAAAAAAACACCTAAACCACAAAAAATTGGTCTTTCGCCTGTGAGATATTTACAAACGACCCACTTACGGCAGTTGTTTGTTGATATTTCTTAAGATGTTTTTAAGGTTATGGTACTTCTATTATGCACCATTTTTGGCCCGACTGGGTCCCGGTGAGAACTCGATCAGATCCCGGCTGGGCAATTTGATAAAATAGTAACCCGGTTTGACCCGGTTAGATTCTGGCCAGAAACCTTCTTCTGGTCGGGCCAAACCGGGCTATTTCTACACGGGTAGATAAAAAGCTTTATTCATAAAGGTATATTTAAAAAATAATTTCTATCAATTAATTATTTTCTCGAGGGGACCTTGTAAAACCCTCGACAAGTAAAACGGGCAATACAGCTATGAGCGCAAAAAAGTACATTAATGTTCTTATGCTTAATTATACTTAAATTTTAAGCAGAACAAATTAAAAAAATTACCGACATGCATACTCTCAAATGTCATTGTTTTCTGAAAAAATTATAAACATTTGGTGCCTTAAAAATTTGCAAAGAATTTTTCTCAAAGATCGATTTAATTTGAAATCATGCAAGTACGTTTAAAAATCATGCATAACAAATCGAGTTTCAAAAACCTTTTTTCCTCATTTCTAAAGTTTTGGATGAATACCGTCGCTAACTTTACAAGGATTTGTTCAATCGCGTGAGCCATCGATGCACTTTTTAAAGGTCCTCAAATGAAGGTTATGTTAATTGACCAGATATATGCTCAACCAAAATTACAAAATTTTAAGCATTTTAAGAATCTAAAAATATTTTTTTTTCAAATTTCAGAAATGTTTGTCAACGTTTCTTATACATGGGTGGAAGACTTGCAACATATGTACTTTTACATCATTTTCAAAAGTATTTGTCTGAAAGATTAGGAAATTTTATCAAAAGTTTTCACTGTATGTCAAATATATATATTTTTTAATTTCAAACAAAATTTTTTTACGCGTTTTAGATATTTTTGTCAAAGTTCTTGGTGCACGACAAAAAGACTTGCAAATTATCCCAACGACATTCAAAATTTGTTTTGATAGATTAAGAAATATCAATCCAAAATTCTACTAGATATGAAATATATTTTCTTGAAATTTTTTAATCAGACTAAAATTCCAAAGGTAGATAATTTTCAAAAAACATGGGGTTTTTGTTTTTAAGAGTTCCGTAAGTTTAAAGCATTATTTTTAGTGCATTTGAACAAGGTTTACAAATTATCTCGATGAAAATTTTCAATTGGACCTAACTCAAAAATGTTCTAGATTAATAAATTCGTTTAATCATTAAGAGCACTGTACTATGTATTATATGTATAAAGCAAAAATATGTGCATTATTTAAATAATATTTTATATATAAGTAATATTGCTTGATTTAGAATGACTTAAGTTTTCAAATGTTTATTTTAATAAATGAATAAGCAATTATTCGATTATTATTATTTGATCATTTATTTCATTATATACACGTGCTAAGTAATTTCAAATTTTAAACAATTTCACATTTCAAAATAGCGCCCAAATATATTTAAAACGTAACCTTTTCGAATTAACTGATTTTTTCAATACAATAATAACTGATCAATCAGTTTTATTAGTGCAGGTACATATAATTCATTCAATAAGTAATTTTCGTTTTACTAATCTAATCAATACAATGCCACTAATTGTCAGAGACTCAATTCTAGCTACAGAAATTAGTAGAATTTAAATGACATTTAGAGGACACACTGAGAAAAATAGATAGTTAAACCTTAAGTTTCAAAATTTAAATGTTCAGTTTGACCTTCCAGAAAGTATCATGTACAATATATAATTTGTTCTCTATAGTCAAAGAGATTCTTATTTTATGTGCAACTTGACAATCTACAGACAATCAGCCTTAGTTCCAGGGATTATCAAATCGGCACTTGAATATGGTCAAGTTAAATACCCTGTATTCACTCCTTTTGCCTCTACGAGTGTTTCAATTTTACTATCAGGGATGATCGAATTGAAACTCTAGGATGGTTAAGTCAAATATTTTGTTTTCAGTCTAATGTACTATTTGAGATCGGTCAAATTCACTATCAAGGAAAATCAACTCGACACTGACATGTTCAAATAATACACAAACTTCACAATGGAGTAAAGAATGATTGGGAATTGTAAGTATCAATTTTACCTAATTTGGAAGTCTCGAGAACTTTTGGGGCTAACTGCCCGAATAAAAATGCTTCAACTTGAGTTCGACTTGTATTGCCCCCAATCAAGACATGCTGAAGTCGAAAAGGTCGACTTGAGCATGTCTCAGTTTTGAGACGAAGCTAGACTTCAATTTATGTCTTGGTGGCAAGTTTTTATGTCTTGGAGACATAAATTTATCTCTTGAGTCGTATTTTTATTACCCAAACACGTGCGGTTTATAACTTCGAGCGTATACCTGCCCTAACAAAAAGGTTATTTCTAACAGTCATAAAAGCTAATCTTTGTTAATGGCTAAACAATCTTGT
>NC_046657.1:15830134-15839734 GCF_010883055.1 Belonocnema kinseyi | reverse complement strand
ACACGTGCGGTTTATAACTTCGAGCGTATACCTGCCCTAACAAAAAGGTTATTTCTAACAGTCATAAAAGCTAATCTTTGTTAATGGCTAAACAATCTTGTATATTTTTATACAATATATATATATATATAAATATATATTAGGTGGCCCAAAAAATCACATTTGAGAAATTTTAACGGGCTTGTTGGCCAAATCGTTCTCGCAGGCAAGTAAATGTATGCCTATTTTTTTATTTTTAAAACAAAATATTTTTAGAACTCGCTCTGAGGCTTCAAAGTTTCCTGATTTGAAGTAAAGAAATCCTTACACCAGCTACCGGTTTAACCCAGAGAGCAGCTATAGATTTATTAACTGATTATTACTCGACCATTCAACTCATTGTCAGTCACCGCAGCTTGGGATGACAGCAAATACGGTGTACAATGAGCGGACCGACCGAGGGTCAACTTTTTTTGCAGCCGTCCACCTGCAGTCCCTCCAGCCGGTGTTCAACTTAAATGCATCATTTTTCATAAGCTTTACTTACGCTTTACTCAATTTAAATTATACTTTTAAGTATTTTATTTTATAGAAATCTATTCTTAATAGTCTAAAGAATGTCTCTTCAAAATGTCAAGTTACAGAAGTATATCTGAGGGTCACAATGAGTCTCCAAAAATTGCCATTTTATGCCATTTTTGATATGCCTAAAACTTTTTCATAATATTTCTGAAATATAAAATGGCGATAAACGCAATGTTCATTGATAAGTGAACAAGTATATTAAATATCAAATAAATTGGCTTATAATTTCCTGTCCAAAATCAAAGAAATAAAAATTGGAAAGATTTTACATGTTAAACTCCATAAGATATAAAAATGGCCAGAGCGAGTTCTAAAAATATTTTTTTTCAAAAATAAAAAAATAGGCATACATTTATTTGGCTACTAGAACGATTTGTCCAACAAGCCCGTTAAAATTTATTAAATGTGATTTTTTGGGCCACCCTAATATATATATATGTTAAATCGACTTATTTACAGATTGTTATTCTTATTATCCTTGTTTGACGATGATACCGAAAATGTTGTTTGTTTTTACTTATTTCTAATGGCTTCGGAGATCCTTCTGGAAATTTGCAATTTTTATTTTTTTTAAGAAAATTTTTTAAGGGTTATATTCGTTCAGACCCATAGATTCTGAATTTTTAAGTTGAAAATAACTAATTTATTAATTACAAATTTTTGATTCCTCAATTTTAATCTCATTTATGAGCCAAAAAAGGTTCGGTAATCTCAGCTAAGATAAGGCTCGTCTTGAGTCAAGTAAACGTCGTCATATCCAAGATAAGGCTCGACTTAAGACAAGTGAAAGCCGTTTTACCTGTCGTAGCCATAAAAGTAAGACGAAGGCCTATGTCTCGACTCAATTTTGAGACGCAGTCAGAAATCGATGTCTTGGAGACGAACTCAAGACATAACCAAGTCGAACTCAAGTCGAAGAATTTTTACTCGGGTGTGTTCAGATTAAGGTTAGAATAGTACAATGTTTAAAGTTGTATTACTGTGATTATTTTATTAATCACTTGAATTATTTAAAAATCAATTATTCTATAATGTGATTCACTGTCCTTTAACGTTCTTTTGAATAATATGTTATCCATAAGACACAATTACGTAGAGCTCATGAAGAGTGGGCAATGCAGAATACAGATCTTCGATCTATTCCTAGGTACAATTTTTTCGTTGAACTGAACTGTTAGTGCCTTTAAATTTGAATAAGTTAGATAAAATTCTTTTCTTTCTAGACTGCAAAATCTTTATTTGTTGAAAGTTCGTCTTTCTGGTTGAAAAATTCATCATTTTTAGTAAAAATTCATCTCTGTTAGAAATGTAACTTTCTTGTAGATAATTCGTCTTTTTGGCTTTAAAATTAAATAACTTTGTTGAAAATTCATGTATTTTGTTTAAAATTGGTCTATTTGGGTGGACCATTAATCCTCTTGTTCAAACATTCATTGTTTTGGTTTAAAATTTAATATGTTTGCAGAAAATTTATTTATGTTTTGTTAAATATGATTTTTTATCTCATTATCCAACTTTTTTCTATTTGGTTAAAAACTTTATCCTGTTTATTGGATAAGTTGGAAATTTGTCATTTTAGATAGAAAATTAATCTTGTTGGTAGAAAATTCTTTTTTTCGATTGAAAATTTAATAAAATTTATATATTAGTTTTTTTAAACTTTTCTTTATCATTGTTATTATATAAAAATTGGACTATTTCATTTTTGATTAAAACTTCACACTGTATATTGTATAAGTTAAACATTCAACTATATGGTAGAAAGTTTAGGTGTTCTTGTTTGAAAAGTCGTCTTTCTGGACAAAAAGTTAATCTTGTTTGTAGAAAATTCAACTTTTTTGTTGAAAATTACTTTATTTTATAGAAAATTCATATATTTCGTTAGAAAGTCGTCTTTTTGGGTAGAAAATTATTTTTGGATATTGAAAGCTCAACTTTTTTTGTTAGGAATTTATACATATTGTTAAAAGTCATCTTTTCCGATGTAAAAAGTGTTTTTTAATTTAACATTTAATTTTTATAATAAAAAAGTCATCCAAAGACCAAATTTCGACTACAGCTCTCTCTCTTAATTTCGACCTATTTATTTTTTCTTGCCTTGATAAGGGTACTGTATGAGTACCGAAAAGTTGGTAATGCAATTTAATAAAAAATTATTTTTTTAAATGTTATTTTATTGTAATTTGATAGTAATAAGAATAAAAAAATAAGGAAAGGGATGTCGTCTGCTGCTTTTTCATTTTTCTTTTCTCTTTTTTATTTTTGTTCGAAACTTATTTTTTTTATTTATTCAGATCACAATAGGAGCTTTCTTTGTTTCTTCGTTGTGGACCAAATTTGGTCGTTGCATTCTCGTGTTTTTTTGCTAGGAATTTGCATCAATTTGATTATTGGACGTTATATAGGATTTTAAATTTGGATTTTCATCTAATTTAGATTTCTTAAATTTAAAAAAGTCAACCTTCTGCATTGAAAATGTATCTTTCTTGGTTGATAAGTAACTGTTTTGCTTTAAGTTTAACTGTTGTCAAAAAAATTCTTCTTTTTGTGTTGAAAATGTTACTATTTGGTTAAATCTGTAACTATTTTTGAAAAAATTCGTTTCTGTGACTGGAAAGTTGATCTATTTGGTGGTAAATGTGACTGTAAGTTTGAAAATTATATTATTTTCAATTCGTCTTTTTGTGTTGTGTATTCATTTCTTAACGTAGACAATTTTGTTTCTAAAAAATTTAACTATTTTGTTGAAAATCCATTTTTCTTGTGCTATCTTGTTCACTTATTTAAACTATTGCTTAATATTCCGCATATTTTCAAAAACTTAATTAATTTGGGCTTATACCAGAAATATCACGTGATGTCGGTATTTTCAGTTAGAAATTTCGTTTTATTAAAAACCTATTATGGGGTTTTAGTAACACAAGATATATGTAACTGGAAATATATGCACACCAGGTGATGCTTCTGCTATGTGGCTAAATTAATTTTGTAATTATTATTTCATTAATAATAAAAAAAAGATTTGACTAACCGAGATACTCGGTTCAATTATGAAATATATTAGTTTTTATCAACTGTGATAATTATATTAAATAACAGAGATAATCATTTTGAGTATATGAACATAATAGATTTAAACATTTTCTATATTCTACCTGAATAATCTTGGATTTTCAAGTTGACACTCTTAGACAATCTAGTACACACTCCCAGATATTAAACCTAAGCATGAAATTTTGACACTCCGCGGATGGTATGCCCAACCATATAGGAGAATGTCCTATAGTTAAAACTAAAATATAGTCAGCCTGACACTCTAGATATTCAGGCTGACCATCATGTTGTCTCCTCGCAGTTGCACCAGTGGTCACCGACGTACACAGATGGTACCCAGTAGAGCGCCACCCATGCCAGCGCAGTGGGCAGATTTTTGTATTGTTCTTGACTAATTTGCATATGATCGTTTAATTTTTGTAAATAAGTGAAATGTTCAATAATGATTAAAAATACAGTTAACGGTGTTAACTACAAAACTGTACGATTTTAAATTAAAAACTTGATAAAATTTAAGCCTTAAAAAGAAAAAAATTGAGAGTAAGTAATTGAAAATTATTTTATTTTTCATTTAAAAAAGTCCATAATTTTGAAAATTTCCTACTAGACTTGAAAAAGAATTCGAATCAAGAGGCTCAAAGTTTTGCAATTTTAAAAAGTGATTTCAGTTCTGGTTCTTTTCGTACATCGCTGCAAATTTTTTTCTGCTCATATACGAGCTCCAAGTCACTCTTAGGAAATTTTTCAGGAAAGTTGCTTAAAGTTTAAAATGTTTTTAAAATTCATAAATACGTTGCAATTAAAATAGTGTAAACTTATTTATAAATAGCTTAAACTTTTACCTCAATACTGTTAACAAAAATTTGTCAATAAATATTGAAACTGACTATCAGGGCTTTCAATATACTATAAAATGTTGCAATTTTGAAGGATTTAATCGTGAAGTTGTTCTGATACTTTTAATATTTGAATTCGAAACTTCAAATTGTGAAATTTTAAATTAGAGACCTTTGTTTATTTCCATTTACTTTTCCTACTTTCCCTGTCCACTCTTCCCATTTCTTTCTCTAATCCAGACCGATATTTCACGTCCCCCCTGACAAATTTGGCTTTATGTCCCCTACTTCTCCCTACTTCTTTTCTTTTACTTCTCCTGCTTTTCTTTCCCTTAATTCCCCTCACTTTCCCTACTCCTTGCCCTTATTTTTCTTCACCTCCCTCTCCTTAATTTCGCATACTTCATTTACTTCCCCTCATTTTGCCTACTTCTTCTCGCTGCACTACCCGTACTTCCCTTCCCCCATTACCTCTCACTTCCCAGACTTACCCTCGCCTTACCTACTGCACTCACCCTCGCGTCATATCCTACCATTTTCCCTACTTTTCTCGTCCACATTTCTTCGCACTTATTCCTCATCATATATAAGGCTTATTTGCTTTAGAGGCCATTTATTCTCATAGTTGTGCTTTCCTATTTTTTCATGCGTCAACTGCTACCCCTTACTTCACCTACTATGCTTACTTTTTATCTCGACATTCTCCCTGTTTTCCCACTCCTTATTATCCCTCACTTTGTACACTTATACTCGCCACACTTCCCACCACTTTCCCTTCTTCCTCACACTTCACTTTCTCTACACTTCCACTTCTTCTTTTCTCTATTTTACCTACTCTTGCTCCCTCTCCCCTACTTCCATTTTCTTAATTTCCACTCATTATTCCTGCTTCCACAACTCTTATTTTCACTCACTTTCCAAAAATTTGCTCTCCTCATTTTCCCTAAATTCTCCTCATTTCCCCTTACTTACGTTACTCCCCTCCTCATTTCCCCCATTTACCTTCTTCCCTGCCATCACTTCATCTACTTCACCTACGGCTCCTACCTTCCTTCCAAAAATTCACCTTTCCTCATTCTGCATACATTCCGTATTTGACTTTCTCTTACTTCCCCTTCTTCCCCTCACTTAACTCCCCGTATTCATCCTTCCCTTTCCGCTTATCCCGCTTTCTTTATTTTCCATGTTTCCCCTCAATTTATTTTCCCTGACTGATTTTGCTTCTTCTCTCATAATTTCCCCTCACCCTCATCAGAAAAAAATTCGACGGATAGAAAGACGGACCAAACCCCGGGTGAAACTGTAAGGGTTTCTGCCTGGGGCTACGACAGTTTGAAAATAATAATTATTATTAATATTGTTATGTTTTTATTTCAGATATTAGGTTAAACAAAAAGTTGAAGGAGTAGATGACAAAAAGTATTAGCGTTCCATAAATATTTTAGATCGATGAAAGGGTTTAGTCAAAGGTGGAGGGAGGAGAGCATTTTTCAGGGAACCTTTTTAATTGGCAAGTTGAATCATTGATTCTTTGGAAGGAGGACGGCTTATGCCTTGAAGTAACAAAAGATTTAGGGGAGGGTAGGGAGAGTAAAATCTAATGTAGCTTAAGGTATTACGATCCTGGTTTGAAACTTAAAACGAAAGAGAAAGAGTCTACCTTGCGAAAGCTTGGAAACTTAATGAGATTCGACTGCAGAGTTTTCGACCATTTTGTTAAAAAATGTATGGCCACAAGAATTTAATATTTAATAAAAAATTCAGTGAGATGTCTATTATAACCCTCACAGGTTATTCGATATTTTATTACTTAATTTAAAAATTTTAATCATACCTTAATATAGTGAATGTAAAATTTCATTTATCTGTTTTTTCCCAATCTTATAATAATTATTATTATTACTATTCGAGGTCATGCATAAATTAGGTAAAGTTGTTTGGGTGTAAAGTTAAATAATTTGGTAGAAAATGTAATCATATTTACAAAATTATTTTTTTTTCTAATTTAAAATGATCTGTTTTACGTGAAAATTGATTTTTACATTCTCATCATAACCAGAAGGTATTGATTTTATGTGAAAAATGACTTTCGCGGATTCCACCAAATGTGGCCTTAAAACTCGCGCAATGTTTTTGTAACAAGTCGCAGGTATGACTCGTTACAAAAACATGGCGCGAGTGTAAAAAAAAAGCCGTCAGATTTCTTTGATTAACAATTTTTTTTAATTTACATTTTATTACCAAAAATCGATTGAATGTTAATCATTCTCAACATTCAATAACAGATTTCATAATTTTAGTCATTAGTTCGTAAAACAGGCGGCACTTTTGTTATCCGCCGGAGCGGCAAATTCTTAAATTCGGCCGTGATCACGCATGATACTTTTAAGAAAAAAATCATAAATGACGTGAATTTATGCTTCCATAACAAACTTAAGATCGCATTTTTAGTCTGTAAAGGCCAGCACAAGAGTTTTCATTATAAAATCATGAATATTGTGAAAGCGGGTCAAACTATATTTAAACTATAAAAAAAAGTCGAGAAAAGAAAAACGTTGCTTTTGTGAAAATTATACAAGTTTATCATAAAAACTTTTTACATATTTCTGAAAAGTCAAAAATTCGTATTTTTATCGAACAAAAATTAATTAAAAATTCCATTTTGTGGTCAAACTATGAAAGATGCAAATAAAAACAAAGATTGTGCACTTAAAAAAGGTCTACAAATGTATTATGAACTACATTTTGACAGAATACGTAGTATTTTTTTAATCTTGAAAAACAAAATTGGAAATTAAGAAATTCAATGCGTGAACAAATAACACAACCTATGAAAAAACGAATAAAAAAATTTTCTGTTCCAAAAAAGCGATAAAATTTGTAATCGTTAATTGTTTGATATTTGATAACAATGTTTTGTATAGAATTTGCCCTTTTTTAATTGCAAAAATAAGTCATTAAAAATACGTGTGTTTAAATACCAATGCATATTATGAATTGTAAAAATATAAATTTATTTAACTGATAAATTTTTCAGAGTAGCTTAAAATAAAGTTTTGTGCAAAATGAGGAGGAAATATTAAAGTAATGATAAAAAATTAAATATTTTCATTATTTTTAAATATCTGAATAAGCAGTACCAGACCGACGTACATAAATAAATATAATATATAATGAACATAATAGTGTTGAGCATAATGTGGAAAGGTAGATATTTTTGACAAAAATGAGCGCGAAGCACGAGATATATGATAAGAATGTGTTCGTTAAAGTCGAAGGATCTTTAACAAAAGAGAATTCACAATCACCAAATTACTGTTTTTAATTATTTGACCTTCAATTTTAGAGGGTCTTTGTACAAATATGGGAGAAATACGAAAACCGAGCGTATAGAGAAAGTTAAATATATCATAAAGCGCAAATCGCCAGGTGAATAAATTATCGAGCGCGAAGCGCGAGAACTAACATTCGCGTTAAAAAATCGTTTATTTTTTGGTTGCAAAGTAGCTTTTTTAACTAAAAATTTAACTATTTGCTAACAAATTTATGTGTTTTTTTTTAAATCGCCTGTTTTGACAGAAAATTAAAACTCCGGGTTTAAAATCTAACTATTTGGTTAGAAATATGCGTATTTTGTTGAAAATTCTCATCTTTTGGTATAAAATGAATAAATTTTCGTAAAAATGCAACTTTCGGGTTGAAACTTAATATTATTTAGTTAATGGTCCCATTATTTGGTTAAAAATGTTGTTTTTTTTCTATTTAAAAATTCAACAATTTTTGGTTTCAACTTATATAATTTGTTCACCCTTTATCTTCTGTGGCAATAAAATTTGTTTTCTTGTTCCAAAATACAAGTATTTAGTTAAAAATGCGTATATTTTGTAAAAAATTTGTACTTTCTAATAGAAAATAATATTTCTTGGTATAAAATGCAACGATATGTTTAAAAAAAATCAGTTTCAGTTAGCGATTTAAGTATTTTGTTAAATATTTACTTTTCTGGGTTATATTCACCTGTTTTTATTTTATAAGTCAAATTCTTGTTTTTGGATATCAACAATAATAACAATAATTTGTTAAAAATTCTTCCTTTTTGGTTAAAAATGCAACCATCTAGTTAAAAATTAGTCTTTTTTGGTTTAGGATGTAACTATTTAGTTAAAAATGTATATTTTTTCGTTTAATTCCACTGTTGAGGATTGAAAAT
The DNA here is from genome assembly GCF_010883055.1 of Belonocnema kinseyi. Lineage (NCBI taxonomy): Eukaryota > Metazoa > Arthropoda > Insecta > Hymenoptera > Cynipidae > Belonocnema > Belonocnema kinseyi. Next base: position 15,831,070 of record NC_046657.1, on the reverse strand, counting down.
TAAAATATTCTCTTGGTTAAAATATCAACTATAACATTCTTCGTTGAGAATTCATATTTCTTGGTTGAAAGTTCGAAGACTTGTTCGAAGGTTGAACAAAATCAATTTAATTAGTAAAAAAATTACGTAAGATTGGTGGATAGGGGGGGGGGGGGGGGGGGGGGGGGGGGGGGGGGGGGGGGGGGGGGTGGCACAACTTGCGAATCCGAAAAAGGGTGATACTTCATTCAAAAATTTAGGAACAAACTTCAGGTAATTTATACACGCACCCTTTAATTACTAGAGGATAGATCGTGAAAAAATAAACTTTTATGCTGCCGTTCTTCGTCTGCTCAATAAGGGATGGCATTAAGTCGGCGCCCAAGCAAGGATATTATATAAAACTTATTTTTCAGGTTAAAATTCGAGAATAGAAGGAATTTTACATTTTTTACTCTATATTTACAAAGAGGAGTTACTTAACACCCGAGCGAATAAATTTTACACAAATAAATTGAAGGGGGTACCTACTGGCTAGTGTCGTCCCTGACCTAGAAGACGGAAAACGTCGTTTTCTCATTGGCCTCTTTCAATCGTCACTAGTTTAAAAACCACTTATTCTGGGAAATTTTACTAAAAGGAAAACTTGTTCAATTTGTCATGCTCTACCCAACCAGAATCGAAAGTTCTGAAATCTTTGCACCCACTGTATTTCCATTCTATCTTGACTTTAACATACCGGAGAAGAAAAATCTTTTCAGAATCTAAAGTAGCGACAGATCAAGACACACGTAGGTGGACCTGAGTAAGGACCTGTTGGAAAACTAAGAAAACTTGTTGGGGTGTGAGAAAGTAGTGAATAAGGTGGTGGGTGGGGCAAGCTGTGCTGGCGGTGGCGTTCAAACGAGTTGTTGGGAACTTCGTCAAAGAATAGAAACTCACAGTCGCTGAGTGAGT
>NC_046657.1:15818971-15830124 GCF_010883055.1 Belonocnema kinseyi | reverse complement strand
ACCCCTATTTTCTTTTTCTTATTCCACCAGTGGCTTGCAACCCCGTAGGTCGGAACTGATGTGAGTGCTAGGGGGTAAAACTTGTTTTTCGCAAAGAAATTTCATTCGAGTCTATAGATATCTTCTACACCCCTTAAGCCATACCGACAGAAGCGTACCGAATTTTCAAGATATGACAGTTTGAAATTCCCGCCGGCGAGAATAACTTTTCTCCAACTTCGACACACTGAAGTCAAATTAAGTTGGCGACAAATTGACAATGCGTGGAACGTGCATTTCATTTTGAAAGTTTTCTAATCGGACCCCGCGTAGAATTTCTCGACTGAATGTGAAATATATTTACTTCACGGTGAATGTGTCATTGTTAATGATTGTCTAAAGAGAAAATTAGTGAAGTTGGCAACTTCTCCTTTCGACCGCCACCACCCATTTCATAACTCTAACACTTCACATAACACACTGCTATCCCCCTTACATATCACCCCTCTCCATGCCCACCTACCCCCTTAACCCTTTCCCTCTTCCAAAACCTTCTTTTAATGACTCAACCCCTTTATCCACTCTCTAGCACCAAACCTTCTCATGTGTCCTAGTCAGACCTCAATCACTCCCCCTCTACCTGTTACTGTAACCACGATTCTTCCCTAGCCCTAAAATTTTTCCTGTTGTAAGGCCTGATCAAAAATTTTCTGAGACTTCGCTACCAAAGCTTCCCTTCTTATACTCCTCGGCGAACCCTTCCCCAATACTTATCATCAACCACGACACCTTGACAGAAGTTCGTAATATTCGGGCGCGCACCGTTCAAACGATATGAAATAATAAGCTACTCGCCTGACTATAGCTGACCACAGCATACTGTATGCGCGGGCCGCGCATACAGTCTACTATACTCAAAACGTGGTATATACTATAAACGTAGGTATACTGAAAATATTGGTGTCCGCATTACTCTTGCGCGCCTCTCTCGGATCTCCTGTGAAGCTCTACCGCCCCGTCCCGCATTCCCCTATAATTTCCGAAAAAATGTGCCTGAGTGCCGTACCCATGGTTCGAATGACGTTCTCTGGCCTTAAGGCCCATTATCAGAATGACAATTGCGTCCGAATTTTGAGGTCGCACGGTTGAATACTTTTGTCTCATTTTGTGCATACCTCATCTAAATAACGATATCTCAAATCGAGCAAAGCCAGTTTTCCGAATAAAATTTTAATGCATGTTCGCAGCGAGCATGCTCACCGTCGTCAAACTCCAGTCAGCAGATTCCCCGCAGTGTAATGAATTACACGGAACGAATGAAGACCGGGAATTGTTACGAGATTTCGACTAGTTAGAAAAAGAGGCATTATAAAATCATGGATTATTTTAATTTCAAATAATAGAACTAATTAATTAATATAATTTAGCGATAACGTGAATCTTTATATTCAGTGAATTTACACCGCAGTTTTCTAACAAATTCAGGCTAAAGTCGGTATTTTTAGAATTTTTTCCAAATGCATAATCCTTAATTCACGAGTACAGTGTTTCCAAGTATTTGGTGCATTGGGCTGACTTTTATTAATAATTTAGAGCTTATTATTATAAATTAAGTTATTTTCTGGAGAATATTTAGTACTTTGTGAAAAACGAGTCTTTGGTTTTGAATTTGTAGGCCGTACAGTTGAATATTTTTTACTCGTTTCTTGTATACTTCATCTACATACTCATATCTTGAAGCACGCAGAACCTATTTTTTAATAAAATCATTTCATTATAGATTATAATTATATAAATGAACGAACTCACCTAGTGTAGTTGATTAAAATTGTATAAGCGCCTCCTCCGAATATCTCAACTCGTCGATATTCAAAGCCAATCTTACGGCATAACATGAATAAAAAAGGGTCATTGATGCTTATTATTTGTTTACTTAGACTCGTTCTACATTCATAATCGTCCTAGCAAATTGTTGGTTATCTATAGCAATTTGCCTATAATAAAACTTTGCAAACGTTTCTGAACTTTTTGTTCAACCGGCCGTTTTTCTAATTAGTTCTAAATCTACACCTAATCGCTTAGCGGCCGAAGTAGAAGCATGGCGCGTACTGTGAGCTGAGAAAACTTGCGTGTCAATTTCACTTTTCGTTAACATTCTTCTTATCCATCGACTGAGAGTTTCCGAACCAATTGCCTTAAAAGGCTTACGGAAAGAAATAAACATTTCTGATACGGAGTTACGCAATTTTTTTCGAAGGTAACAATGTACTGCAGAAGCTGCGCAAAGTTTGGTTCAATGGAAAAAGGTAAGGTTAAGATGGGCTGTGCCTTATTTTTCTCTGACGTTTTAATATGATCCGGCATTCGTATTTCCAGAGAGGAATCTGCATTTCTGATATTTTTAAATTTAATCAAAGGGAATGTTTGCATACTATGGCCAGTAACAAGGGCAAGCCGCGTGACAACCTTTTTCGACAACTGTTCTTAATTAAAGTTTTCGTTCAGTGGTTCTGATGAGAAATAATCTAGAACTATTTTTGGATCCCACGTTACCTCATATTTCGGCTTAGAAGGACGGAGACTGGACAATCTCCTGAAGAAACGTTTAACTCTTGCGTCACGAGCAATGTCCGAGTTTAGAATAAATGAAATTGCAGATCTCGTACAATTAATGCTGCAATAATACAACCCCTTCTTATATTCCATCTTATCCTCGTATATTCATTCTCTCTCTTCTCTCGTATATTCGTTCATCTAATTTTCTGAGCGCGCTGTGGTAAATTTTATGCGTAGACGCACTCAAGGATCCAATCATAACGTCTATTGAAGATTCTGGTATTCCTCGTGTTAGGAACGCCTGTCGGATAACCAGCCAGCTGCCAGAGTAAGGCTTTTCCAAAGTGGATGAGGCTTCCTTTCTAAAGAAATTAAAGATTCAATTTAGAAGCAAATTTAATTGGCCTGCGAATTAATTGCGGTTGGAATAGCAACTGCCAAAGCTGAGCAGGTCAGTCAGGCACTATTAGAATACCTTCTGCTTGATCTCTTTAAATTTTTCTCAGTGTTCTTAGAGTTATACTAAACGGTGGAAAAGCGTAGAAATAAAATAATTTCCAATCAAATGTAAACGCGTCTATCATCTCTGACCCCGGATCTTTTTTCCATGATACATAACGAGTACATTTTGCGTTTAAACGACCTGCGACTAAATCAATTTCAGAAGTTTGAAACATTTTAACAATATCTTTGAGGGCATAAGGGGCTAATTTTAAATCTGTTTCTACTTCCAATTTTCGAGATTCAGCGTCTGTTTCGAAATTATCATTTGACGTTTAAGACGAAGCAAAGATTCAGATGTTACGCATCTCACGTCATTGCTAAATATCTTTCGTGATTCGATTTAGACCTTCATATCGAACAACCCCCATTTTATTGATGTAAGATACAGATGTTGTATTGTCTACTCTTAGCAGAATATCCCCGTCATGAAAATATTTAGCCAAGCATGGAAGTCCGAACAAAGCTGCCTTTAATTCTAGGAAATTGACAGGGCATTTGCGTTATTTTGTTGACCAAAAACCGGTAGCCGTTTCGTTACCACATATGGCTCCTCAACCTGACAATGAAGCGTCTGAGACGATCTCTAATTGAAAAACTAAGCCTTCAAAAGAATTCATACTAGATACTATGTGCGACCGCCGCTAGTACATGTCAGATGTGTTAGGATTTACAGACATAAGTGCATCATAATTTCCTTTCCTATATTTTAAGGCTAGGAATCTTTGTCTTTCGAAATCTTTGGTGTAGACCCAACTATATTTGATAGCTGGGCAACAAGATACAATGAAACCAACAAACTGTGCAAAAACCCGAATCTTACAACGGCGAGTAGTGCTAAAAACTTTATTTGTTTTTCAATATAGTTTTTTTCCTGGGGAAGACCAATAGTCATAGATACATAATTTTAGATAAACCCCAAAAAAGTACACTCTTGCTTTGGATTTAAATGACTCTTTTTGGCGTTTATAACAAAGCATAGACTCTCTAGTAACCCTTTTGTTATTCTCACGTTATCATAACATTTCTCTTGAGAATCTCCGAGTAAAACCAAATCGTCCAAGTAAATAACACTGGCGGGCTGAAGGAACCGAATGGAGTCTATACAAAGTATCCGTGAAGACCCCATTGGGTCCCCATTCGGTTCCTTTTAAAAAAAACTAACAAAAAACAGAAAAATCAACTTTTAAATGGTTAAAATTCGGATTCTACATTAAAATTTCCTATAGAAGGTCACGGAATAATCGCAATAGTTTTTTTTTGCAATGGTGAAAAGTTTTAAAAAATATAAGACGTATAACGTATTCCAATAGAAAATTTAACGTAGAATCCAAATTTCAACAGTTTAAAAGTTGATCATGCTATTTTTTTAAATTTTTAAAAGGGAATCGAATGGGGACCCAATGTGGTCTTTACGGGTACTTTGTAGAGGTTCCATTCGGTTCCTTCGGTCTGCCAGGGAAGTGAACTAAACTAAATTTCTTAAATGAGAAACACCGGGTTTCATTATTTTAGTAAACACCTGCGAAGCAGTGCGCAAACCTAAAGGTAAACAAGTAAACTGATAGAGAATCCCGTCGAATTCAAACCTCAAAAACTTTCTATAGTTATCAGCAATTATTATCAAATGGAACGTGTCTTGTAAATCTATGCTCGCCATGAAACAATTATGGTCTATAAGATTAATTGCAGTTCTATAGTCTTCTAGTTTGAAATGATGTGTTTTGATAGAGACATTTAGTTTTTTAAGATTCAAAATAAATCTAAAAGTACCGTCCGGTTTTGGAACAAGGAAAAAACATCCTCGGGTATCCCCTCGATAATCCTCTCGAAGACTTCTTCCTGAACGGAGTTTTGGTCTTAGGATCCTGTTTCTGGCAACTCCTGCGAGGAATCACCGAAGTCTTCTTCTGCCTGTGCTGCGTTGACGAGTATGGTTTAAATTGTCGGCGAGACGGGCCTTTAGAGTTTTTTGAAGGTCCTGGCTATTGATTATTTAATGACTTTAGAGTTTTTAAAAGTGTTTTCCAGAACTATTGCTGATTTTAGTCTTTCAGCTAAGTCCTTTGCAAATAAAAACTCATCAGACGGTGTTGATTTCAATATATTTCTGGATGTAGCATCTAAATTGGTCAAAATGAGACTTCTTCTAATTTGAGACTCGTTATTTTGGAGATTGGCGAGCAAACGGGAAGTGTTGATTATTGCCTCTATAAGAGGAATTTCATTCGTACAATCATGTTGAATAAGAGTAGAGGTCCTTTTTCCCACAGCAGATAAACAGGCTGTCAACTGATCCTGTTTCAAGGAAATTCGGGCGTCTCTCAATAAAGCTGCTTCTTATAGCTGAAGAGCTGCTTTAATCTCAGCATTGAATTTTGGCGGATCAATAAAAATGCAATTAGTCGGTGGTGGATATTTCTTAAGAAAATCTGTTCTCTTCTCTTTTGATAATCCAATTTTTATAATATCCAATTAGCGAACTGAAAATTCGACGTGAATCCCAGGTACTAGAATTCTTTCTTTCAAACAACGTTCACCAATGACACTTAGGATCTTTTTGTCAAGAGTCCTAATAGTAGTATCATTCTTCTGATCTGATACGGCAAGCGCGTTCTATTGATGATCCGGAGCATTTGAAATTAGTGAGATTCTATTTGCCGATGGCCCCTGATCAGTTTGCGACGGAACTGTCTGGCTAGAAGATGGCGACTTCTGAATTAAAAATGGTGGCTCCCTTCCCAAATTCTTATCTGACGATGTATATGGTAAGCGAGACCTTGATCGACTGTCTATGTTAGGAAACAGAGAAAATTCTGTTAAACTTCCTAATTTACAGAGAATATTTTATTTAATTATAAATTAGCATGCGACAGGTGCTTTTGGCCAAATAACAACATACATTGCTCTTCCCACAGGTAAAACCTTTGTGGAATTTGGAAATATATTCGAACAGCATCCGCTGTTCTTCATGCGAGTAAAACCTGCATGGTCTTCGGAAATATTTTCCAGCAGTATCTGCTGCTCTTTATGCATAGGTAAAACCGGCATGGCGTCACATAAGCGACCATAAGTTTGACATAAAATGTAGCGCAAAATGTCGATGTTACCTGAGGAACTCGATTCTCACGTAGATGACGAAGAAGATATGGAAGGAGGTCTCCGACGACGGTGTTTCTTTTTGCGTGACAGTTTCTTCTCCAAAACTTCAATCTTTTTCCTGAATTTTCGGGAGACACTATCCTCGTGTGTACGCTTTCGTTTGCCTGTCGCGAAAAATAACAAAAAGAAAAAAGAGTAGAAAGACTTGCTCTTTCAGCTGAAAGAAAGATAATGAGTGCCTGAGAGAACGCAGAGGGAGATGAGCTCTTTTATTTGCGATGAGACTTTGAAACTGTGGCAGCATCAGCATTAAGTATTGGGAACTATGAGTTGATCTATTTGGAGGAGGCGCGAAATACAATCTAGATTATTCGCGCCGAAAATGCATATACAGCTATCACTGCGCGTTACTATTACTGTTCTTCCCTTTTTGATTACTAAATAAAATATAAATAGTTTATCGAAAAAATGACTCTGCTTGCTACAAGATATGGCTATTTAGATGAGGTATGCAAAAAATCAGACAAAAATATTCAACCGCGCGGGCTCAAAATTCAGACGCGATTGTCATTCGGATTTCTATAATAATGACACTTTCATTATCATGAGATGACGGTCTATTACAAAAACTTTCATTATGAAATCGTGGATTAATTTATTTTCATGTGCAGAATCAATTTATTTATATAATTACAAATGAATTAATGAAAGATTCAGATCAATTGTGTAACGTGTGCAGGAATAACGGAAGACCCTTTAAGGAATTTAGTCGGACTTGTTTAAACAATTATTATTTTCACAATTGTTTCACCCTGTGAGTCGTAGGAATCGTGAATTCATTTGTTTGTAATTACATAAATAAATTTATTCTGCACATTAAAAATAAATTAATCCACGATTATAATCTATAATGTCATGATTTTATTAAAAAATCGGCTCTGCGTGCTTCAAGATATGGGTATGCAGATTACGTATGTAAGAAATAAGTAAAAATATTCAACCGTGGGGCCTACAAATTCAGAAGAGAATACTAGTTTTTCTTACAAAACACTAAATATCTTACGGTAAGTAACTTAATTTATAATAATAAGCTATACAATATTAATAAAAGTCAGACCTATGCACAAAATATTTTGAAACACGGTACTTATGAATTAAGGATTACATATTTGGAAAAAATTCTAAAAAATACTGTCTTTAGCCTGCGTTTGTTAGAAAAGTGCGATGTAAATGCACAGGATATAAAGAAAAACTTCATTACTGCAAATATTAACCGATTTTCATTAATATTTTATTCAATTTCTTGTAATTATATAAATAAATTAATTCTCTTAATTGAAATTGAATTGATCAATGATTTCATAATGGCAGTTTTCCTAACTGGCTGAAATCTCGTAACAATGCCCGGTCTTCATTCGTACCGTCTCAGTAATCACCCTGTGGGGAGTCTGCTGACTTGAGTTTGAAATGGGTGAGCAGGCTTGTTAAGGACATCCATGTACAGCTATCCCTGAGTGTAACCGCTATTTTTCTCTATTGTTCCTTACGATTTTGATTATTACACAAAATATAAACATTTGATCGAAAAACCGGCTCTGTTTGATTTGAGGTATGGTCATTTAAATGACGTATGCAAAAAATTAGACAAAAATATTCAACCATGCGGCCTTAAAATTCGGACGCGATTAGACATTCTGATGGAGGGCCTTAAGCGGCCTCTATGGCCCACTCCTATCTAAGGCTTGCGCTGGTTGGTTTGGAAGGCCCTGCGGCGAGGGCTGCTGGTCTATCCCATTGGCCGTTTAGAGTCACGTGTCCCGTCGACTGAACCGGATGGGACTCGTGCAACGTCAAATAACATATAGTGCGTGTTACAATAACATAACATTGTTTTAATTTTGATATGTTCATTTATATCCAAGGAATTATTTCTGGAAGGTACCGATTTTCGTTACAAAATGCTAACAAAATCCAAAAATTGTAAATGTAATGAATGAATGATAAATAATAATCGGAAAGCTGTTGTGATTTTTTAAATTAACAATACAATTAAAGAAAACACAATCATAACACAAATGATAATAATTTATTATTAACATTTATATTATTCAAAACAATTGTAGGTGATTTTTTAATGGTTTTTAAAATTATTTGCGAAGAGATTAACGCTTTTAATTCAATTGAAAGTAATGCAAAAACATTATTAAACAAAAAAAAATGTATTTCTCATTATTCTTTAAAATCTACAGTCGTTTCATAACGCTCATTGTTATTTAAAAAAATTGACAAATAGCTGTACAGTTTAAACAGTTATTCACAGTTTCAGATATTTTTTTGTACGTATTTTGTTAGGATTTTCAATATAACATGATTACAGTTTGGTGTTATAGGTTAAATATCAAGAGTATTTTAGTTTTCTTTAACTAATTGTTCGGCTTAAGGCGATATGAAGGTACGGCATCATATCTGGCTTCTCGGCGACCTGCATTATGTTACTGTGGCACATTTAAATTTAATAGTGTATGACTGTTTGAACTCTATTGTGCCCTGCTATGGAGGTCGAGTCGAAGGTGCTTTACCTTGTTTTAATTTGTGATAAATTGCAATGCAAAGTAACGAGCGCTACTTACTGCGCGTCACTTTAAGATGTTTGTTAATTATATTTAGACTAAATTTAATATGCATGAAGTCTGCTTATCAAGGAAACATGCGGGTTTTTTTATTATTCACCTAAATTTTTAATCATTTGCATTCATTATGAATATTATAAACAAATTTCTTAAATTAACGCGTAGTAACGTACGTTATTTTGAATTGCAGTTACCCAAAAATTAGAAAACGGCAAACGTTTATTTTTCGGACTTCATCAACAACTTATCTCTCAGCCGCTCGCTTTTAGCCTTTCTCACTTCGCCTCGCACGCATCTCGCTATTTCCTCGCTCTGCCTCGTATTGTCAGCCTCTTTCTCCGTGGCTCACATCTAATATTTACTTACTATTTACAATATTTGCAGTTTTCTTACACCTAATTCCTCTCATATTTACAATCTTAGCTTCTCCATTCCTCTCCCTCCTTACTTCTCTTCTTCTTCATCTTACCCAACACCCCCTTCTCATAATATATTGCCCTTTGTCACACCTTTCATGCAACAGCACCTCCATGCTTATCCCACTCCCTTCTATCCCTTTATACTCCTCCATCCAGTGCTCCACTTTTGTATCTTCCTTCCCGTACAATACACACATCCTCTTCTCTCAAGAATGTCAGAATCTGTTGTGAGTCTCAATGCATCCCCATTTCATTCTCACTATAATTTCCTGACTTCCTTGCTCTCCTTTCTCACATAAATATTGCGATCTCTCCCTTGGCATAATCCAGACATAGTTCTCGTGAACCTTGACTCTTTTATTTTCTCCTCTCCTTCTGCCTTATCTCTCTCCATGACATTCTTTTTAACCATCTCATATACCTTTCCTCCTTCCTTGTACATCCTTCTACTTTCATCCATCTGCAATCTATTCGTTTTGAAATACCTTTCCCTTTCCACCTCCATCTTCCCACCCCTACGTCTGTTCTCCTTCTCATATCAACACTCCCGAACCAGCTTACTTCTACTCTCTTCTAAAAATGTCTCCTCTTGTTTACCCGCTCGGTTCCCCGTTACAATCTCTAAAACTCGTTCTACCTGTCTTATTCCTGACAATATTTCAGTTTTTAAATTTATTGAAGTGTTGATATATTTATTAATAAAAATTGATTCAATGATACGTCTTTTAAAAGTATTATTTTCTCTGGCCAAGATTTTAATAATAGCAAAATCAAAAGCATGACTAAATTTCCACGAATGTTGTGACAAACCTGTGTTCAAATTGCCAATTCTACAACCTCTTTCATTTTCGTAAATTCTACTTTTCAATTTCCTGTCAGTTTCATCTATGCAGTGTTTTTGACAACCATTGCATTTTATTAAATAAACCACATTAGACACATTTTCTATTGTTTCAGAATCTTTTTTGTTACTCAACAATTTTTTGAAAGTATGTTTATTTTAAAAATAAACGTTGATATTAAATATTTTTAAGGATCTCCGTAATCTTTCAGAAAGGACTTGAACATATGGTAAGGTAACTTTTAGATCAGTTTTTGTTTTGTAATTTTCTAACCATTTCTTTTTCCTCTTTTCTACAATGAAAGTGTTGTATACTTCATTAATACGTTCTTTGATAACATTTTCTATTAACAGCAAGGGATAATTGTTTAATTGTAAGGTAGTTTTCAATTGGTCTAAATTATCCTTTCTATACTTCACATCACTTAATTTTATGCATCTGTGCACTAAACCTTTAATCAACCCTATGTTTTGACTAAACAAATAATGGGATTCATAATTTAGGTAACAACCTGACCAAGATGGTTTCTTAAACAAGTTCGTGATTAAATTCCCACTAGGTATTCTTTGAATTTCCAAATCTAAGAAACTTAAGATGTTTTTTTCTTTTTCAAGAGTAAATTGAATGTTTTCATCGATACCGTTAAATATATTTAAAAGCTCTATAATTTTGTTAGTTGGAACGATTGTTAAAATGTCATCTACGTAACGTTTATATAAAATTGGTTTGAATGATAATCTAGATAATGCTCTTTTTTCAATATCTTCCATAACCAAATTTGAAATTATGGGAGATAATGGAGAACCCATCAGACATCCTGATAACTATTTATAAAATTTATTATTAAAAGAAAACACTGTATTATTAAAAACAGTTCTAACAGCAATAAAAAATTCATTTTTTGATATTTTTGTTAAGTTTTTATATAAATTCAATTTTTCTTCTACACAATCTGAAGCTAAATCCAGGGGTATATTATCAAACACTGAAACGATATCTAACGAAAGTAATGAATGGGTATGAGGTACGAGGGTAGTTCAATAAGTCCTTAGAATGAAGTATAAAAACAATTTTTTTGGGTAAATTTTTTTTATTTTTCAACATAATCTCCTTGGAGCTCTATA
>NC_046657.1:15817004-15818871 GCF_010883055.1 Belonocnema kinseyi | reverse complement strand
AAATTGATTCAATGATACGTCTTTTAAAAGTATTATTTTCTCTGGCCAAGATTTTAATAATAGCAAAATCAAAAGCATGACTAAATTTCCACGAATGTTGTGCCAAACCTGTGTTCAAATTGTCAATTCTACAATCTCTTTTATGTTCGTAAATTCTACTTTTCAATCTCCTGCCAGTTTTACCTATGTAGTATTTTTGACCACCATAGCATTTTAATAAATAAACCGCATTAGACAGATTTTCTATTGTTTCAGAATCTTTTTTGTTACTCAACAATTTTTCTAAAGTATGGTTATTTTTAAAATAAACGTTGATATTAAATTTTTTTAAGTATCTCTGTAATCTTTCAGAAAGGCCTTGAACATATGGTAACGTAAATTTTAGATCAGTTTTTTTTTGTTGTAATTTTCTAACTATTTCTTTTTCTTCTTTTCTATATTGGAAGTGTTGTATATTTCATTAAAGCGTTATTTGATGACATTTTCTATTAAAAGCCAGGGATAATTGTTTGATTGTAAGGTAGTTTTTAATTGGTCTAAATTATCTTTTCTATATTTTACATCACTTAATTTTATGCATCTGTCCACTAAACCTTCAATCAACCCTATTTTTTACTGAACAAATGATGGGATTCATAATTTAAGTAGCGACCTTACCATGATGGTTTCTTAAACCAGTTCGTGATTGGAACGATTGTTAAAATGTCATCTACGTAACGTTTATATAAAATTGGTTTGAATGATAATCTAGATAACTCAAAGAAAATTGTTAAATTGCGAAATAAATAAAGTAGTTGAAAATATTCACGAATTGGGTCATATTTCTAATTATTTAAAATATCGTTTATTTAGAAATATTAATGAATATTCTTTACATTTTTTCTTTGATTCGCAATATTAGACGTTAGAAAAATTAAGATTTAACGTTAGAAATGATTGTATTAAAAAGTTCCAATGGTTAAAAGATAGAAACTTCGAGAATTTAGAGTTAAAAAATGTTTTAAAAATGTTTCAAATGTAAAAATCCCTTATGAAGTTGCTGAATCTTTAACCTTGGAAAAAAAATTTGGTATTCCCTACAATATCGATAAAATTCCAGTGAACAATATCATTGCCACTATTGAAAACTCCACAGAAAGTCTAGAAAAAGAAGAGGATAAATTAAAAATTAGAATGACAGTAACTGAATTAATTTTAAATCACAATATAAATAACAAATTTAAAAATAATAATAAAATTACAGAAAACATTATAAATTTTCAAAAAAATCACAAAGATTTATCATTTGTAAAAGCCGATAAAGGCAATATTATGGTCGCAGCGAATAGGAATGATTGTAATTTCACTATAGAAAACATTTTAAAACAATAATTTATACGAAAATGTAAAAACTAATTTAGTTCCAACAGTCGAAAATAAATGCAATAATATTGTTTCTAGATGGGAAAATAAAAGATACATAAATGAATCAGTTGCATATAGATTGAAAACACATAGTAGTGTTGTGGCAAAGACTTATGCACTCCCAAAGGTACACAAACCAGGTCAAACTTGGAGATTAATTGTTTCCACAATTGGATCAACAACTTGCAACCTAGCTAAACACTTCTCAAACAATTTAAAACTTATTTCAGGAAAAACTGAGTGGCTTATAAAAAACAGTTGGGATCTCAAACAAAATCTTAAGAACATTAGAATACGAGGGTAGTTCAATAAGTCCTTAGAATGACCAACAGATGGCGCGCGAATCGCTCCAAATCATCTTTTTTTAGTCAGCACCACTCCCGACTAGATATATGGTGCAGTCACAGTCCACATCTTCTGAGTTTACGTGTTTTTATAACCAATTGAAAAAAAAAATTGTTCG
>NC_046657.1:15807257-15816904 GCF_010883055.1 Belonocnema kinseyi | reverse complement strand
AACTTAATTTATTCAATCTTATATTCTCAAGCTTTGGCGCGCCTTTTCATCAGAGGTTTATTAATATTTGTCACCTCTGCAATTACGACTTTTCATAACAGTATGTGAGATTTTTCATAAATTATTGGAGCCTCTCCAATATCTTTGAGGCTTCAATCAATAGAAATTTTATTCTGTTAAAAATTGAAAAAAAAAATTTAAATGACGCTGTTTGTTTTTTTATAAAATATGACATTGCTTTTTGGCTCAGGTATGTTTCAATATAATAATTCTCTTGATAAAGACCCGCAGCGTTGGTCGAAACGTTGAGGATTTTTTTAAAAGAAATAAATAGGGTTTTCACATGTTATTTCGGATGCTTTTTGCGTGACGAACCAATGAGAAAACTTTCAACAGTTGTTTCGCTGCATTGATATTCAAATAGTAGACTTTTTTTAAATAAGTCTGAACAAAACTTGTAGAAATTTTTAGGATAAAAAATTTTCTTATGCAGAATTGTTTGTTGAGTCTCGCATAGATTTGCGAAAGATAGGATTATTTATTTTTCATAATTATGATCAGGATCAAAAGAAAAAATATCTGTGCTGTCAAAAAATGTATCCTAGAACATATTTGTAAGTCTTTCTTTACAAATAAAATAAAAACTATGGTTCCGAACAAAAAGCGATCCAATAAAAAATTTCTATATGTTTTTTAAGTGCATAATTTTTGTTGAATCATTATTTGTTATATTTCGCATAATTTTAGCGCAAAATGGAATTTTTGATTATTTTTTGTGCTGTCAAAATTTTAATTTTCGATTTCTTAAGAAAATTCAATTTTTGCCTTTTTTTGATATAGTGCGTTATTTGGCTAAACATTTTTATTTTAATGTGTTTTTTTTAGTTTTGCATGTACTATAACTATTGTAATTTTTTAAATAAAAAAAGTCATAAAAATAAGTTGTTTTCCTTTTTGTGTACTACAAATAACAATGAAGATAATTTTTAAATCTTGAAAGAAATGGTTAATTTTTTTTGAAATTGCTCTAACTTTTTAAACTTTTGTCCAAAATAGCTGGCTAACCAACTTGTCCTTTATTTTTGTACCTTTATAAAGTGTGCCTCAAAACGTCGACATTTGATAGAATCGGCGAAAGTCATTTTTCACATAAAACTAATGCCCTCTCATTGGATTGAAAATGTAAAAAGAGATTCCTAGCTTATCATGTCGTTCAAATCTCTCCCTCCCATCTGCTCTATTCTCCTCTTATCCATCCAGCCCCACCTTTACCCCTCATCCCTCGTTTCGTCTCTTGTCTTGTCTCGTCTCGTCGCTCACATAGCCTCACGTCTCGTCTCTCGTCTTGGCTTGTCTCTTGTGTCGTCTACAATCTTATATCGTCTCTTATGTTGTCTCATCTCTCGTGTCGTCTTGTTTATCATCTTGTCTCGTCTCTTTTTATGTTTCCTATCTCGCCTCATCTCTCGTTTTGTCTGGTATCTCATCACGTATCTCGTCTCTTATCTCATCACGTATCTCGTCTCTTATCTCATCTCGATTCTCGTCTCGCCTCGTCTTGTTTCGCATCGTCTCATTCTCGTCTTACCTCTTGGATCTCGTCTCTCGTCTAGTCTCTCATTTGACGCCTCGTCCAATCGCATCTCATGAAACCTCTTGTGTTGCCTCGTGTTTCGTCTCATCTCACCAAAAAAGTAAAATTGGCGATCGGAAAACAGACCGAAACTATGAGGGTCTCCCCAAGCGTCTACGAAGCCCTAAAAAGATATAATGTCTTTAATTTCGTACAAGTGTTCTATGCATTTTCTTCTTAAAATGTATTATTTATAAATTAAATGTTTCAAATCTAAGACGTAAAATAACTTAAACTGATTAAAATCCAATAAGGTTCTGAACAACAAGGATTGCGAGATTTTCGATATACATTGTTACACCACCTTTTAGATAGGATTACGAGCATCTCCCGAGTCCAAGAGGAAGACGAAGGAATGGGAGGGAAGAGGAGTCGTATCTATGGCGTTGCTAAATGTCAGGGATTTCAAGTGTCGAATTAGGCGACGCTCTCTGTCAAAGCGTGTAACACGATGCTAATAGTCCGGTACCGTAGCATGAATAATTCAAAGTGTCTAGTTATACTCTGACACCTGTGACCCTTGATTCACCTGAAATAATTTGACTAAAAGGATACAAACATAAATTCTATTTTAAGAGTACAATGTTAATGCATTGAGATCGTTTTAATTAATGGAATCAACTCTACCCCTCACAGTCCCTAGTTTTCGCGTTCCATATTCCTTAAACCACTGCCCCTGTCAAAACTGTCAAAACCAAGTCAAAACTGCTCTAGACATTTATAAAATTCACTAGTCTCAAAACCTCTACTTTTCAAGTTCAGTTTTTTTTATATTTCTGGGGGCAAGCAATTCTTCCGATTTTTTTGCGAATAGAAATTATAAATGTACAGAATTTTAAAATATTGCTGTTTTTTAGGTTGAAAGAAAAAATTTTATGATATAACAAATTTCAAATTTTCATTTCTGGGTCTTGTATACTTTTTTCTAGTATATTTTAATGCTGAAAAGTCACATAAGCGCTCAGAAAAAAATAAGCAACAAGTTATAGAGGAAATTTAAGTTAAATACCAAAACTAAAATTTGAAAAGTTCACTGTACCTGTGATTCGATTTCTGGTTCTTGGCGATATTTCCCTAATGTCTTTTTGCATCTAAATATCTTTCATCTACCTGAAAAATTCTTCTCTTCACATATGTGGTAATAATTTTTTCAGAAAATATGGTTTAATTAAATTGGAAATATCTCTTAGATATGAATGATGACAATGATAGATGAAAATATTTTTAGGAATAAAAAGACTTTTTTGACTTTCAAGTATGTGAAAAAAATGCTATTCAAGAACATTTAAAAAATCTGCAACACAAATTTTTTTTAATTTCGCTCACCTTTCTATTTTTAATTTAGAGCTTTGAAGCTCAAAGCATTTTAAATAAGGTTTTCCCCATCTGAAAATGTTGAAAATCTTCTGAAATATTAAAAAATTCTAATTTAAAAAAAAATTTGATTTATAATTATTCTACCTATAATATTAATATTTCGTTCTGAAATTTACCCATCGTGAATTTAAACCTGTGCATTAGGAAGTTCTATATTTTTATAGCTAATTATTTTATTAACGAGCAGTGTAGAACTTTTAAATATTATTTTGAAAGATCCTAATTTTTCTTTAAATTTTAGATTAAAGTGTTTGAAATGAAAGAATTTTGAATTGGATCTGTTAAGAATCTAAAATTGTATTGTAAATTCAAAATAGTACAAGGAAATTTTGAATTAATGTTTGGCAGATTTTGAATCAAAGTTTTCGAATCCAAAATTAAAAAGCTTAATAATAATTCAGCAATCTCCAGTTAAAGGGTTCAAGATTTAATAGTTGGAAATTTAAAGCGAATGAAATGTGTTCAAAATGTTCTGGAATATTAAAACGTATTTCTAATTTTATGTATACTTTTTAAATGCTCAAATATTATTAATGAATTTAAAAAAGTTAAAAATAATCCAAAGTTTGAAAAATATTCAAAATTAATTATTACTGAATGGCAGTTTCAACAACCTTTTCACTCATATTCAAAACGGTCTAAAATATTTAAAAATTAATATTTACTTTGTAAAATCTCGCAATATCTTCCAAATTCTCCAAAAAATTGCATTGAAATATATATTTATAAATTTAATTTTCTTGAATTGAATTTGAATATTACATAATCATTCTCTACAAATATATTTTTAGCAAAGTTTTTTAATGTCTGGAATATTCAGTATTAAATCGCTATATAAATCAGAATAATGTATGGTATTTTAAACCTTTTATTCTGCCGTGTCGTATGAATAATAAGTAATGAAAATATTGATAAGATATTACCAGACTAAAATTATATAATTCTATTTCAGATATATATGTAATATCATTTCAGACATCCTGTCTGAAAATTTCATAAGGGAAATTTGTGATGCCTGTTAACTCAAAGAACTTATTCCATAATAAATTCGGCTGAATTTAAATATACGGTCACACAAGAAAAAAATCTTGACCAACAGATGACATAAATATTTCTATACGTTTTTGAGTTAATGAATCCGAATTGTAAGGGAATTCTAGGGATTTTATGAGATTTTATAGGGTTTCAAAGTATTTTAATAGTTTAAATATTTCTAAATATTTTCGCATTATTTTTAAATTAAGGAGTATACTAATCTGTGAAATATAACTAGGAATTGATTGAGATTTGAATAATTTCGTATGATTATCAAGGTCTTTTGGACGGGGAATGACAGTAAATTTATTTTTTTTCTGAGAATTTTTACAAATTTTCTGAAGAAAAATCTATCCAATAACCTGCTATACTAGAAATTTCATATAAAATGACGTAATGCAGTTTGAAAAAAGTTCAATTTTAATTTTATTCACTGTTTATTTTAATTTTTGAATTGGAAAATTATTCACTATTCTCAAATATTTTACATGACAAATTTTGCATTTTAAGCTTTCATTATAAGTTTCCATTCTTAGGTCTACATGTTGAATTTTAAACAGTTTTAAGTGCGGCTTTGAAATAATAAAAACGTTATTTGCCTAAAATATAAATCTAAAAAAAGTATTAGTTCATTAAATCTAAATATTACAAATTTATCTGAAATAAGTAGAATAAGAACTCTTTCCCTGGCCCCGGGGCGGCATTAAAATAGCACTTTCTTATACCGCGACGAACGGCTCTTAAAGTGACAGCAAGGAGCAGAAGTGAAAGGAAAGAGTGGGACGACTGAATTTTAAAACTATAATAAACTAGGTAGTGGATTTTGGACTTTTAACGTCGCCCCATCGCGTGTGTACACGGTACAATCAAGCGCCAATTTACGTTGAATCCTTGGGCGGATAAATTCACGCTTATTCTGTCTATTTCTGAAAAAGTATTGTATGCATCACGGCAGTAAACTTGTTCTATACTTGAATGCAGTTTTACCGTCTTCGCCTTCAGCTCGGTAGTTAAGTTCTGCATCCTCGTATAAAGTTCAACTTTGCTGCATCGGTACATAATCAACAACAGTGAGACTCTGAGATAGGTAACCTTAATATCCAAAAATTAACGCCGCACCATGAGTAAGAGTAAGATGAGCTGTGGGGGGTGTTTGATGGTCACTCAAACGTCGCCAAACAGGAGTGTTTTCGGAAGGCCCTGTACCCTAACTGCCTAACTTTGTGAATAGAGTTCACTCGAAATGAGACACTCATGAATAAGCTCAATGCCGAGCTCACATCGAGCCACAGTGGGGCTCCGATGTCTACTGAAGCCGATGGGACTGACCGGATTATTTCGCGCCATGTTGAAATGTGCTTGTCATTGACCAAAGGGCCAGCTGACACGCGAATATATATCGCGAAATAGTATCGAGAAGTTATTGGAGCAATGTTCATGGAAAATAACAGTGAATATCAAATCATTTTAATCAAACATCTTATAATGCGGTTTAAAATTAATTATTTGTTATAAGATTACTTGTTAATATTTAATTAAATTCAAATTTCTTGTGAACTAGTGACGCTGTCGTTGCAACCTGATAGGCTCTACGATGTGACAAAGAAAGCAGAAGTATAGGATAGATGGAGAGAGAGAGTCTCTCTCTATCTCTTTCTCTCTCCGTCTATCCAATACTTCTTTTTTTTTTCTTCTTCTTCTTCTCTAAGAATAGTGTAAACTGTTGTATGTCTAGTTATGTAACTGCGCACTATGCAGAAGTGCGTCCTTCCCCGGTTGGAGCGTTGACGTGGAGTGTGTTTTTTTTTAAATGTCCCGCAAACGTTTGAAGTACGTAAGCAGTGGAAACATTGATTCTAATGTGTAACAATAAACTTTCTTCCTTATTTCCGTTAAATATTTAATTTATCATTGTCTCCGTATTTAAAAAACGATTTTCAAAATATTTTTTAGCACTTAATAAAGTGAAATGGAAACAGTTCAAATGCCCCTGACTGTTTACATCCGGAGCGGAACTCTCTCGGGTTTGTTCCCCGCAACCGTTAGCCCCAAAACGGTTCAGTTTTAGAGTTTCACTGTATTATGATATTCAAAATTAAACTTTAGTTCGAGTTAAACATTGAATAATAATTTATGCTACAAGACGATTCTGAAACTGTTCAAAATTGAACAATTTACAGACTTTAACATTATAAAATAAAATGTTTCAATTTGATAGCCTTACAAGTTTTTTAAATAACTTGAAATTGATAGATATATAGTCAAGTTCTTTTATTTTATTTCAAGTTGTAATAAAATATTATTTTAATCTGAAATATTCCATTTGCCACTGATTTAAATTGCATTTACGTTTTGATTACATTAAGTAAACAAATTTTAAATGACCAAGATTTTATTTCATTGACTGAAGTGGCCCTCATTATACAACACTTCAAACACTTAACAAATTTTTAAGCATTTTCAAGTAATTTCGTAAGATTTCAGTTTGAATTTCGATGAAAAAAAAGGTTTTGATATCTTAGGAATGCGAAGCATTTCAAAATAAATTAAAAGATTTTATGAGATTGCAAAGAATATTTATATATTTAAAGGTATTTAAAAAAAATGATAGAGTTTTTCAGCGATTTTAGTGGAATTTAACCGAATTTATGGGTTTTTGGTAGATTTCAATAAATATCAACGGATTTTAACTATGCCAAGGGATTTAAAAATAGTAAGTGAACTTTAAACGATTGCAAGTAATTAAAAAAAAAAATTAAATATTTCAAGGTATTTTGAAAGGCTTTAAATTCGTAAATTTTACGGGATTTTAGAGGGTTTCAAATATTTAATAATTTTTTCTGGAACTTTGAAAGATATTATAGATTTCAAGATGTTTTAAGGACAATGTACAATTAAATGGTTGATGTCGATTTTTTCACATACCGAAGGACCGAAACAACTTCTTAAAATATTTTTATGGATTTTAGTATACATATTAAAACCGTGGATAGGATCGCACATGATTTTATGGAAGATGTGTATTAGGGTTGTTTGAAAATAAATAATTTTGGAAATCGCAAATAAAACTATAGAGAAAAATAGCGTATGAAAACCCTGATGATGTATAATTAAATTGGATTCAGTCGATGTACTCCTTGGTTTTACGCATTAAAAAAATATGTCTAAAAAATTTATTTTCGTAACGATTGAAAGTTAAATTAATTTGTTATAATTCATTTTTTTTATTGTAAAAAAATAATTGATGTATTTTGTTAAAAATGTATCTTTTACATTCTCATCCTAATGAGGTGGTATTGGTTAAGAAAAAAACGACTTTTACGAAATGTTTCGGAAGACTAATTAGATTTGATTGGGTTTTGGCACAATTTTTTGAGTGCATACAAACGAAGGACGAGTTCGTCATACATGTATTTTGGATAAAAATTGAAAACGTTGGTGTATTAAAAAATTTTTTGAAACCAGTTTTTTTTAATATTTAAAAATTCTTTGTACGGCCATTCGTAGTACTCAAAAATTCGAACAATTCACACCTACGACTTGCCCCGGTAAATATAAAATTATCAGCTATATAGCATATTCAAAATATAAAAAATAACTCAAATGAACATTTAAGGCCAAACAACGCACGATATTAAAAAAGCTGGGATAAGAAAAATGTTTCTTTTTGAAAGCCCTAAAATACTATCGAATACGCTTTTTAAATTTTCTTGAAGAATCGAAAGTTCACATTTCGATAGCACAAAATATAAGGAAAAATAAAAAATTCGATTTTCCGGCCAAACTGCAACATAAAAAAAATATGACTAGACAAAAATGGTGCACTCGAAAAAGAGGTACAAATTCTTTATAAATTACTTTTTGATTTTACACGCAGATTTTTTTTAAATTGTGAAAAATGACGTTACAAATAAAGAAATTGAATTTCTTGACAAAAAGACACAAGGTACAATAACATTCTGAGAATATGTTCGTTAAAGATGAAAGAGCTTTAACAGAAGAGAATTGACAATTACTAAATTGTGTAAAAATTTGAGGGAATGTACAATGTCCGAGCGCGTAGTGCGTGGTTAATACATTATCGGGCGCGGTGCGCAAGATTCAGCAGGTGCGTGTCCTAGGTGCACTCAAACTTACAAGCCGCACGCGATAAGAATGTGTCCGCGCAGAAGGTAGATTTTCTAGTATACAAAAATGTAAAGGAAGGTCTAATAATTAAGAGGCTCATATTTGCAAGGGAAGTTAAAAGCCTTAAGTACTTTATGTACCTGATATATAAATTTTAAATTTGTTATTTCAAATCTGGGCGTGGGTTCTTCGATCCGCCCTTGCATGCGCCGCATTATTCGATTCTCGGCTATGTATTAAATTTTACTCTTCTGATTTTTTTTATCAAAGAGGATGAGCCAAACCAAGGATGGAAAAGATCTGGATGAATGTTATGTCAAACGTGGGACAAACTTGGGCCAGGACTAGTTTTTCGTTTCATACAATATATTTTTACAACTAAATGTTCACAAAAATCGTACAAATGTTAAGCTGTATATTTTACAATAGTTATTTTTGATTGCAGTTCAAAAAATGAGCCATTCTTCTGCCAGTATTAGCCATGTATACTTTTAAGTTTAATTATCAGCTAATCTTGGCTCTTCGAATATTTTCTGGACCATAAGTTTTGAAGAAGCGACGATTCAGTGGATCGTCTTTTAATATTGGTACAATTGCGTTACCAAATGTACGCACTACAACTCTTCTATAGTTATTCCTAACTACTCCAGGAGCCAGAAGTGGACACAATTGTCCATAAACGATTATTCCAATGATGAAACCATTCTCTTCTCCTATTTCATGAAAGCCTGCTTCTAAATTGACAGCCACATTTCCATAAAAATCTTCATAATGATGAATACCATGTAAAGTGAGCACAGGATGAATTGCTTCATGTTTGTGTGGCCAACCCAATTCTGCAAAAGAAAGTTCAATTAGAGAATTTTGTTACTATACGTAGAAAATTAAAAAAAAAGTGTTTAATGGGAATGCATTTCAGTATCTCAGGGACTGTGCATAAACTACATAACGCTTTTTGTTAAGGGAAGGGGGGGGGGGGTCAATGATTGGGCGATTGTCAAATCGCCGACAGCTACCTGCAACCTCTTCATAAAGTTAATGTTACGTGGATTAAAGGAGAATATGTAAGAATGCCTACATTGCTTATTGTCGGGGTTAGAGAAAGGGGTGAAGTTGAGCATGTTTAAAAAATCAATGACCTTTCGCTTTTCTTTCTGCTTAATTTTAAAGGGAAATCATGATATCGATTCGATTTTTTTTATTTGTAGTAAATAATGCAGATTAAGGAAAAAATTATTAGGATACCATGAACCCCTGAATTAGGGGTTGAAATAAGGGGTGAGTGGCTGAAAATCAGAAAAAACGCTGAAATACGTTGTAAAGGGTTTTCGTGAGTAGTAAAAACGATTCTAATAACCATTTCTTCAAAATCTTGAGCTGTATGGATGGTTTTTTGCTATCATTCTCTGTATAAATAATTCATGAAAATAATATAATTAGCTTTCTCTCAAAATTGTGTATATATAAAAACATT
>NC_046657.1:15789565-15807157 GCF_010883055.1 Belonocnema kinseyi | reverse complement strand
TAAAACGTTATTGAGGTACATTTTAAACGTGTAGAAGACGTTACTTGAAAGTTTTATAAATGTTTATTTATTTATTTGTTTAATATAAATTCTATTTTGGTTAATTTCTTTACAAATATAAAACGATTTTAAATTTACATTTCTCTATTACTCTCAAAATCCATGCCTTTCACACTATCTGTAGCTGTTTCCGAGATATTAATAATAAATAAATCAATCAATCTATATTATAAGTTTTATAAAAGTTTATAAAACGTCTTTGAAACGTTCAATAAATTTTCAAATGGACAGACTGAGGACATATGCAACGTCTTTACAAAGTTATTACAACGTTGTTACATCATTAAAACAACTTTCATTTCCAACATTATAAATTTTTTAAATGAAAATATTTTTTAATTTAATACAATTTTGATTTGAATAAAAAGCTATAGGTTTTATGTGAAAAATGACTTTCGCGTATTCCATCATAAAAAATAAAAAAAAAACTATATTTGAGTACAACGATATAAGCTACAAGAATAAGTGAAACAAAATTGATTCCATCAAAAAAGATTTACAAATTTTTTACGAACATTTTTTTTAATAGGAAGCGTTTGAGCGCGTCTAGGGCGCGCGACGGTTGACTCTCGCGCTTCGCGCTTGGTTATTTATTCTTTGCATTTGGAATGCTTGAAAAAAACTTTATCAAAAAGATCTCTTTTAGATGGCAATATTTATATGCGTCTTCATAATCTGAATTGTCTACTTAATTAAGTATAGTCAAATATTAAGTTTCTCAAAGCTCTGTAGGCTTTGAGATACACATTCTCATCGTGACACTCTAGCTGCGCGCTCGATTTCCAACAGACATTTGTAAACAGGTTTTGTTGGATTTTTTTCTCGTAACTTTCGTCGTTTTCCCACACATTTTTTTATTTAATTTTTTTTAACGTTATTTTTCACGAAAAAAATAAAAAGTACGCGTCCTATCAAGAAGTGATTCTTAACGAAATTGTAGATCTTTTTTTGGATAACCATTTTTGTTAATTCATCTTTTTCCGTATCCTACATAGTTTGTCCACAAAATGGATTTTTTTATTTTCCATTATTTTTTGTGCCATCAAAATTTGAATTTTCGATGTTTGAAGAAAATCCAAAAATTGGTTATGATAATCTTGTAGGACTTTCAAAAAGAATTTCAGGGCAGCTAAGAATAAGATTTAACGCAAAATAAAAAACCAATATTAAAGAAATCATGATAAATACAATTTGTACTTTATTTTGCAAAATCTGAATACCCAATCTCAGACAGAGGTACATGAAAAATGTATTATATTTAACATAAAAGTGTTGAGCACAATGTAGAAAATTTCACATTTTGGGCAAAATCGAATGCAAACCACGAGATGCATGATGAGAATGTGTTCGCTAAAGCCGAAAGAGCTTTAGTAGAAGAGCGTTCACAATCGAAAAATTACGATTGTCGATTCGTTGATCTTTAATTTTGAAAGGTCTGTGCACGAATGTGGGACAAATATAAAGACAGAGTGCGAATATGCGAATGTGAGAAATATACAAAGTACGAGCGCGTAGCACGAGGTAAATTTAAAAGCAAGCGCGAAGCGCGAGAATCAACGGTTGCGCGCCCTGGGCGCGCTCAAACTTGCGAGCAAAGCGGGCCGCGCGTCCAGCACGCGATCAGAATCTGCCCGCGAGGCGGGCAGATTATTTTCTTATGATTTATTCAAAAAAGTATAGATATTATAATATTTTTTTATAATATCTATATTTTTTGCATGCAAAACAGTAAGAAAACATAGATTATTGTTACCGCATATTTCCTAAAAATAATGAAGTCATACTTACTGGAGAGTTATAAATAATCTGCCTGCATTATACTATATTCTTACACTATCTAAATTACATGAATAGATAAGTAATACTCGCGTTAGGAAACGTATTCTGTCAGAAAAATAATTCTTTCTCATTATACCTTACAGACTCGTTTATTGCAAGGCTTCTCAAATGAATGGGTCCCGTTTTTCGACAAATAAGGACAAATTTCACTGGCTCCCACTACTGCACTGGAAGGCAGGCTGCCTTTCAGTGAGAACAGCTGACTGGTTCGCTCACTAGCGATGTGATCTTGCAATTGTTTCCACAATTGTTTTGTAGAAAAATCGTATATGCAGCTCAAAATTTCAAAAATTTGGTAAAAAAATCAATTATTTGCTTAAAAATGTAAATGTGTGGGGGAAAATTAATATTCTTTAGTTAAGTATTCAAGCATGTTGTTGAAAGTTGGTCTTTTTTGGTTATGTTCGACTGTTTTTTATTTAAAATTAAAATCAATTAACATATTGTAATGTATGAATATCAACAATTAAATTTACTGTTAGAAACTAGTGTTTCCATTAGAAAATTCTATATTTTTTTAGAAAATTAATTTTCAGTTCAAGTTCATTATTTTCAATTAAAACGTCTACTATTAAATTTCTCGTTAAGAATCATTTTTTTGTTCGCCATTTCGTTATTTTATTGAAAATTTAATTGTTTTGTAGGAAGTTTGACTTTATGGTAGAAAAATCATCACTTTACTAGAAAATTCAAGTATTTTGTCGAAAATTGAACTACTTCGTTAAAAATTAATTTCTCTAGTTGAAGATTTCTCATTTTACTAAAACTTTTATTTATTTAGTTGAATATTCAACCACTTTATTAACCATTTGTTTTTTTAAAATTAATTTTCTTACCTGAAATTTGATTTATTTCATTTTTTGTTTAAAATGTATCTTTTTTGTTCGAAAATTCAACTGTTTAGTAGAAAATTAAACAGTCATAGAAAATTCAACTATTAGGTCAAACATTGAAGTTCTTTGTTAAAATTGAATGTTTTTTATTAAATATTTATTATTTTAAAAAATGTATCTTTTTAAGTTGACAATTTATATATTTTGCTAAAAATTTTTGTATTCTGCTATCGTTTTTGTAAAAACTCTACATTTTCGGCTTGAAAATTGAACAATCTAATACAAAATTCAAATTTTGGTCAGAAGTTGTTAAAATTTTTATTTCTAATTAAAGATTACTAATTAAATATTTATTTCGTTTAAAACTTAAACATTTTGTTCAGAAAATTTGTTTGACTGAAAATTGTTCTTTTTCTTTTATTAAAAATGTCATTTTTGCTTTAAAATTGATCTTTTTTGATGGAAATTGATATATTTTGTTGAAAAGTAATGAATTTTGTGACAATATGGGCTTTTTTTGTGAATCTATAATTATAGAAGATAATAATTTATCCTATTGTATGAAAATTTAATTATTTTGTTAAAATTTAGTTATTTTTCTTAAAAATTATGTTTTAAACTGAACGTTTATCTATTCTCTATCGTGATGAATCTGTGTCTTTTTTATTTTAAAAATCAGCTATTATGTTGGAAATTCATGTGGCTTGTTTAAAAATCGGATTTTCTGATAAAAAATCAATTTTTTCATTCAAAATGAACTAATAACCTATTTTTGTATGTTTGAAAAAACAAAACGATTTTGTTAAAAATTCGTCTATTATGGTTAAAAATTATTATGTTTTTTAATGTAAGTCAAGTATTCGATTGATATTATTACTTTTTTTGTTATATCAAACGGTTTTTTATTCAAAAATAACATATTTTCTGCTTTTAATATCAGCCATTAGATTTGTTGGTGAAAATTAATATTTTTGGGTTAAAAGTGAACAGTTCTGCAAAAAATTCGTTTT
Source organism: Belonocnema kinseyi (assembly GCF_010883055.1). Lineage (NCBI taxonomy): Eukaryota > Metazoa > Arthropoda > Insecta > Hymenoptera > Cynipidae > Belonocnema > Belonocnema kinseyi. The sequence goes on along the minus strand of NC_046657.1, from coordinate 15,803,415 downwards.
TTGAAATTGAAAATTAATTTTTTTAATGAAAATGTAACTTTTTATTATTGGTACAAAAACGATCTTGTCAATGGAAAAATTCAACTATTTGGTTGAAAATTTCTGCATTTTGTTGACGATTCGTCCTTTTTGGTAGAAAAGTTAGCTGTTCCTTTAAAAACTTAAATGGAAAATATTTAAATTTGATCCAAACGAAGCGAAGAACGGGAAAAAGTTTCCACGAGGTATCAAGGTTTTTAAAAAGACATATCAAATTTATTTCATTCATTTTTGATCGAAATTGCCATTTTGGTTTTAGCTATTAGAAATATTATGAAACAAATCGAAAATTCTAAATTTGAGCTAAACCGCAAGAAATATGAGAACAAGTTTTTATGAAGAAATTCATTATTTTTAAAAGTCCCACCAAATTCTTTTCATTCATTTTTAAGTAGAATTTGACATTTTACTCTCATTTATTGTAAACATTATAAAAAAAATAGAAAATATACAATTTTAATCCAAACGACGCGAAAAACGGGAAAAAGTTCTGATAAAGAAATTCAATTTTTTAAAAGTCCTATTCATGAGAGTGTAATGTAATCTTCCAAAATTTCGATCTCCGGTTTCTAACGGATCTTTACGTTTCGGCACTGACAGAATCCGAAAATCATACAATGTTATCGGTATCGGTCTGTATGTCTGAATGTCTCTCTTTATGTCTGTCTTTATGTCTGTATGTATGGTTACCTGAATGTTGTAGCCACGCTAACCTTTTAAGGATCTGTCTTTGATACACTTATTGAGGTTGCCAAAATGGAGGTTAAGTTCGTTAATCAAATAATTACAACAATAATACAAAAATTTAGAGCATTTTTAAAATTTGAAAAAAAAATTTTTATTTAAAAAATTGTTGTCAAAATTTCTTATAGATGGGTAGAAGACTTGCAAGTTATTTAAATAAAATGTTCAGTTTCAATCAAAATTAGAAAAGTTATATTCTTTTGAAAATTTTGAAAATGTTCAGAAAAATAGAAAAAAATATTTTTCTAAAAGATTAGGAAATTTCATTTAAATTCATCATTAGATATCAAATATATTTAGAAACTATATCAGTTTAATTTCTCGATCAGACAGAAGTTCAAAAAGTTTGACATTCAAAATTTGAATAAAAATTTTTTATGAGTTTTAGAAATTTTTGTGAAATTTGTTGGTACACGTCAAAAAATCATGCAAATTATCCTGATGACATTTTTAAATTCGATAAAACTTTGAAAAGTTATATGCTTTTCAACATTTTGAAAATTTTCAAATAAAGGAAAAAAATTCTTTTAATAGGTTAAGAAGTATCAATTCAAATTTCTACTAGATATAAAATAAATATTTTTCGAAACTATTATCATGAAATTTCTTAATTAGACAAAAGTTCCAAAAGTTGGATCATTTTCAGAAATATGCTATTTTTGTTTTTAAGAGATCCGTAAGTTTGAAACGTTGTTTTTAGTAGATTTCAACAAGTCTCACAAATTAACTTGCTGAAGTTTTTCAATTGGACACAAGTTGTCGAGCGCGAAGCGCGAGTTTCGTAATGAGAATGTAATCGTCAAAGCCGTAGGTGCTTTGAGAACCTTCTTTAAATTCTATTGAATTTATAGTATTTACGATGTTTGAAAAAAATTTAGTTAAAGTGTATGCATCAAACATACGAAAAAGAGCGAGAAGCGCGAGAGCGTACCTGCGCGCCCCAGGTGCGCTCAAACTTGGCGCGAAGCTTCGCGCGCAGAGCGCGCAATGAGAATGTGCCCGCGCGGCGGGAATATTTGTTTAAGGTCCTAACATATTTCTTTCATTCATTTTTTGATCGAAATTGCCATTTCGATTTTAGTTATTGAAAATATTATGAAAAAAATAGAAAATTAAAATTTTTAGCCAGACGAAGCAAAGTGCCGCAAAAAATCTCGAAGAGGGAAAATAGTTTTTAGAAAGTCCTAACAAAAATATATTTAATTAATTTTTACCTATTTATTGCTATTTTTATGTAATTTATTGAAAATACTGTAAAAGAAATCGAAAATTAAAATTTTCGGCCAAGCGAAGCAAAGTAATGCAAAAATTCTGAATAAGGAAGTCAAGTTTAAAAAAAAAAGTCCTGCCCAATTTCTTTTATTTCTTTTTTGATAGAATTTACCACTTTGATTTTATTTATTGAAAGTATGATAAAAAAAATTTAAATTTAAAATTGGAGCTATAAGGCAAGAAGTACGGGAAAAAGACTTGATGAAGAAATTCAATTTCTTTTTCAAGTCCTACCGAATTTCTTTCATTCATTTTTTGATAGAATTTCACATTTCGTTTTTAGTTATTGGAAATATTATGAAAAAATACGAAAATTGAAATTTGATGCCAAACGAGACGAAGAATGGGAAAAAATGTCGAAGAGAAATGACAGTTTTTAAAAAGGCCTAAAAATTAATTTAATTAATTTTTTAATAGTATTTGTCATTTTAGTTTTGTTTAGCGAACATACTACAAAAAATCGGAGACTAAATTTTTGAGCCCAACGATGCAAAGCGTGGAATAAAGCCTCGAAGATGGGATACAGTTTCTAAAAAGTCCTACTTAATTTCTTTGATTAATTATTTGATAGAATTTGCCATTTTGGTGTTATTTATTGAAAATACTGTAAAAGAAATCTAAAATTCAAATTTCGAGCCAAGCGACGCAAAGTACTGCAAAACTTCTGAATCACGAGGTTAAGTTTTTGAGAAGTCCTGCTCAATTTATTTTATGTATTTTTAATACAATTTGCGACATTGATTTTATTTATTGAAAATATTATGAAACAAAATTTTTTAATTAAAAATTGGAGCTAAATGACCCGAAATACGGGAAAAAGTTTTTATGAAGAAATTAATTTTTTTTGAAAGTCCTACTAAATTTTTTTCATTCATTTTTTAATGGAATTTTCCATTTTGTTTTCATTTATTGAAAACATTATGAAAAAATGGTAAATATCCAATTATGATCCAAACGATGCGAAGAACGGGAAAAAGTCTCCATGAGGAATTAAAGCTTTTAAAAAGTCTCACCAAATTTCTTTTATTTCTTTTATTAATAGAATTTGCCATTTTGGTTTTATGTATTGAAAATACTATGATAAAAAATTGAAGATTCCAATTTTTAGCCAACCGACGCAAAGTATGACAAAAAGTCTCGAAGAGGGAAAATAGTTTTTAGAAAGCCCTAGCAAATTTATTTCATTCATTTTTAGGTATAATTTGCATTTTGATTTTATTGATTGAAAATACTGTAAAACAATTTGAAAATTCTGACTTTGAGCCAAGCGAAGCAAAGTACTGTAAAAATTCTGAAAGAGGAAGGAAAGTTTTTAAAAAGTCCTGCCCAATTTCTTTTATCTATGTTTTGATAGAATTTGCCACTTTGATTTTATTTATTGAAAATATAATTTAAAAAAATTTTTGATTTAAAATTGGAGGTAAACGACCCGAAATAAGGGAGAAAGTCTTTATGAAGGAATTAAAATTTTTTAAAAGTCCTACAAAATTTCTTTAATTTATTTTTTGATAGAATTTCTCATTTCGGTTTTAGCTAATGGAAATATCATAAAAACAATATAAAATTCAAATTTTGAGGTAAATGACGCGAAGAAGGGAAAAGGTCTGCAGGAGTAATTAAACCTTTTAAAAAACCCTACCAAAAATTTTTAATTTCATTTTTTAATAGAATCGGCCATTTTGGGGTTATTTAATAAAAATACTGTGAAATAAATTAAAAATTCAAATTTGGAGCCAAGCGTCGCAAAGAATGGAAAAAGTCTTGAAGAGAGGATAAAGCTATTTAAAGTATTACAAAATTAGATAGAAAATTAATTTTCTTGATTAGAAATTCAGCTTTTGGATTGTGAATACAACTGTTTTGTATAAAGCTCGGTTTTTATTAAAAAACTAAAAATTTTGGATTGTACTTTTTTCTTCATTGACTGCCAAATCATTTTTTTTTTGTTGGAAAAATTAAATCTTTTTCGAAATTTGTCTTTTTGACTTGCAAATTCATTTCTTTTAGTAGAAATGTCTTTTTGTCGTTTTATTATTATTTTTTTTCCCGAATGAACTTATGTAATTTATTTACGTCTGTTATTCGCCTCTTGGTTCAATATATTTTGAGGTTGACTGTTTTATCCCACGACTTTTATTTAGAAAGTTTTTTTTCACAAGATAGGCTTAACATTCGTTATGTTATAAAATTAAGATTTATTCTAATTAGAATAATTGTGGCTAGGTAATAAAGTACTTTAAAAATTAATCAAATAATGAAAAACACATTTTAAATTACAGATATAATATTTACCAATAGGATTCGGAAAAAGCACCAAAATGAAACACAAAGCACCAATAAGGGTCACCATTTTCTTGAAATAAAGGAAATCCACTTGTGAAAAATTTTATAATTGTGTAACTAATAAATATTACTCCAAATTGTTCAGCATATACAGTTAATTTATCACTATGTTATTGTTCCTTCTGAATTATTTGCATTTCATTAACATGATTCCCACACATTAGTCATATAAAAATTTAGATTTATGGCATCATACGAGTATATTCTGAGAAAGGCATGATAAAGTTTTATCTTTTGATTAAAAAAACGTACATATACTACTTGCTAAAGATTTGGATACATAAATTTTGTTCAAATTTTCAATAGATTTCATATATTCAATACAAAAATCTGTACAAATTTTAATTAATATTTCGAATGTGCCTATCGAAAAATATTGAATGGCATATTTCAATTTTGTTAATGATTACTGAGGCTTTGTACTAGACAAAAATATGAAAATATAGGAAATATTGAAGGATTCAGTTTTTGAAAATCATTAACAAGAAAATTATTCTATACTTTACAATTTTCAAGAAAGAATTTTGTGAATTATAATGTATATTAGGTTTTTTTGCTGATGGAATGACGGTTTTTGATCTACTAGTCTAAACTAAAATGCTGATAGTCTTCAGAAGTGAAACCCAGGTCTAAAGATTGTAGCTCTGGCGCAATGCTCTTTCTCTACTTTCTGGCAATCTCTAAATCTGGGTTTGAATCCCAGCAGAACTAGAGATTAATTTTTTTTCACAGTTAAAGACTAACCATTTTCGCTTAGACTAGTAGATGAAAAACCATCTTTCTATCGACAAAAGAGCTGTATAATTTATTGTGTTCTATGAAGTGTACAGTATATTTATTGTACAATAGGGTGGACGAATGTTTTTTTTCGAATTTTTGTGCAAATCGCCCAGAAAATTGTTCCTGTTCACAAAAAAATGAATCAATTTTATTTTTTCGACATAAAATGAGATTTATGGGTGGCGCAAGTTTTATGAAGCTCAACACGTATTTCCCATGAGGAAAAAAGACTTTTGTTATCAATTTTATTCAGAATCATCAATATTATCTTAATCGAGTAGAAACATGTAATTTCTCTTTAAAATAGCCATCAAATACGAAATAAAATATTACTTTTTGAGTATCAGCCCCATAATTATGTTTTATAGGGTTCCAAAAAAACCCATAAGTGAAAAGTGGGTCTTGTGTGTTCTTGGCGCTAATTTACTAATAATTAAATGTTTAAATAAATTGTTTAAGCAATTTATTATCGTTTTTAGCATTTTTATTTTAGATTGGAGATAGAAAAACACTTTTTTCTTAAATTTTACTTTTTGTCCAATTTGAAGTTAGAGTGAGGTAACAGTTCATTAATATTACCAAACATAATTATTCAAACCATTTATTATTATTGTTAATAATATTAACTTGAATAATCCTAGAAATTGCGGTTATCCTGAATTTTTCAACTTTTTGTTTCCTTTTTACTTGGAGCGAGTTAATATTTGATTTAATATAGCAGAAATAGTTGTTTATGCAAATTATTGTTGTTTGCAGCAATCTTCTATGTTAATACTAGATAGTTACGGTTTTTTAAAACTATTCGTCCATTTTTCCATTAGAGTGAAGTAATGATTATTTCAAATTAACAAAAATAATTGTTTGAACAATTCTTTACTATTTTTAATAATATTCTCTTTGCTTAATGTTAGTGAAGCTACTTTTTTCTGAAATTCTTAACTACAATGAAACTCTTTAATAGCCCTCCCTTCTATTGCCCTTTTAAGAATTGACACCGCGCCGCAGATGGGTGTAACAGGAGCTGTGCGGGGTGCGCGGACTCTGCGGTTGTCACTCAGGCGAGCACTCACGCGTGAATAAACAAAAGCAGAGCGGGTTATAATGAGTTAGTTCCCACCCCCCCGTCAGCCCTAAAAGTGGCGCTATAGAAGAGTTTCACTGTATTTGTCTATTTTTTACTTAAAGTGACTTAATAATGACTGCAGTTAAGCGAAAGTAATTGGTCTAAACAAATTATTATTAATAATTATCTTTACTTATATTATGGCTAGATATTTGCGGTTTCCTTCTGAAGTTCTTAACTTTTTGTTTACTTTTGAATTGCCCAGGAAACAAAAATCCATTCACTTCTGCTGAATGGGTTTCGAAGACTTTTGAATTGCGTATCTGTCACTGGAATTTTTAATTGCCGCTGATTTGTTTTTTAAAGACTTTTAGTCGTTATAATTTTGTTAACTAACTTATATGGTGTAAAAGACTAATAACTGAAATAGCAAAAGGAATCTAGTAGACCTGCGTGTGGAATATGGCAGCTTAACCCCAAAAAAGTCGGTCTCATTCAAAAAGAAGGAAACCGATTCAATATAACCTTGCTTGAAATAGTCATTGCAGTACATGGCAGATTCGAAACTGCTTGACAAAATGACTGATTTAAATAGTCGCAAAGCGATTCTGTTTTAACTTTCTGAATCTGCAAATGACAGATACGCAATTCACAGAGTTGTCTTTTCAATCTATTCTTTTTTCCTGGCTAGTGAGGTAATAAATAGTGCACGTTAATAACAATAGTTGTTCAAATAATTTATTACTGCTTACAACCGTCTTTTTTAGATAAGTTCTACACTGTTAAAAATGTTTGGAGTTCTACAACATATCTACCACAATTCTACAATACAAGCGTAAGGTAAAATTGCAACCATGGTATTGGAATGACTAAATTGCAATACATCTATTGTAAGTGTTGTAAATCGTGAAGTCATCGTCCAGTATTCCGATGGATGTATTAGAGCGTTTGTAAGGCGAAAATTGTATACAGGAAATTACCAACAGTCAAAATTATTTAAAATGGTGAGTCGACGATCGGGATGCAATAGATTGAGCACCAGGTAGTTTAATACGTATTCTACGAGAACTTTAAGTAAATTTAAATTTTGGGAATAATGAAAACAGTTCCAAATAGTTAGTCGACGACCCGGGTGCACCAGGTCGCGCCCCAGGTATCATTGCACATACTCTACGAGAACTTTTTTAAAATTTAGATTGTTTCAACAGCCAAAATAACTTAAAATTGTGATTCGACGGTCCCGGTGCACTAAGTCGAGCACCACGTAGTTTAATACGTATTCGACGAGAATTTGTTCAAAATTTAGATTGGTTACACAGACAAAATTACTAAAAATTGTGAGCCGACGATCCGGGTGCACCGGTTTGAGCACCAAGTAGTTTAATGCGTATTCTACGAGAACTTTAAAAAAATTTAAATTTGGTGAATAATGAAAGTAGTTCCAAATGGTTAATCGACGACCCGGGTGCACCAGGTCGCGCCCCAGGTCGACTCTAATTTTTAGTAGTTTTGGCTGTTGGAATAATCTAAATTTTGGAAAAGTTCTCGTAGACTACGTGCTAGACTACCCGATGAGAGACCTGGTGCATCCGAGTCGTCGACTGACCATTTAGAATTGTTTTCATTATTAACGAAATTTAAATTCTTAAAAAAGTTCTCGTAGAACACGTATTATACTACTTGGTGATCGATCTGGTGCACCTGGATCATCGACTCACCATTTTTAGTAATTTTAGCTGATGAAATAATCTAAATTTTGAAAAAGTTCTCGTAGAATACGCACTAAGATACCTGGGGCGTGACCTGGTGCTCCCCGGTTATCGAATCACCATTTGGAATTGTGTTCATTATTAACAAAATTAAAATTTTTTTAAAGTTCTCGTAGAAAACGTTTTAAACTACCTTGTGTTCGAACTGGAGCATCCGGATCGTCGACACATAATTTTCAGTAATTTTGGCTGTTGAAACAATCTAAATTTCGAAAAAGTTCTCGTAGAATACATGCTAAGATACTTGGGGCGCGACCTGGTTGCCTGAGTCGTCGACTGACCATTTGGAATTGTTTTCATTATTCACCAATTTTAAATTTTTTTTAATTTCTCGTGGAATACGTATTATATACTACCTGGTGCTCGATCTGGTGCAAACTTTCTTCACGCGGGCAGAAATTTGTTTGCCAGGAACAAGTGTTCTCAGAAATGATTTAAATTTGTTGTACTAATTTTTCTCTTCAACAGGAATCGAGATATCCAGCTACTAGACTTGTATTATAAAATTATTTTATTTATTTTATTTTATTAAAATTATTTTAAACCATCTCTTTCTTTTTCGTGATTATCGATTGCTGGAGGGAGTTGATATTAAAATATGTTAGATTCCAAATTTCTCTGTTAAGCTTTGGAATGATCTTTTTGTTATTATTCAAAACAAAACTTTTACAAGTTATTTACAGACCTAGTTATCCCACCTGCTTCTAATTGAGATGTCGGATGCAACAACTCGAAAAGCGCTCGAAACCGCGTAAAAGTATTGTTCAGCCGGGAAAATCTATCGATAAAAAAAGTGGTCGAAACGTAAAATAAAATATAGATTCGTATTTAGCTTGACGCGGCAGACAAATTTTTCTCGTGAAACTTTTTGATTTTATAATTATTACTTAAGATAAACAATAAAAACTTAGAAAATTTTCCGATCAAAAATCGATGTTTTGTTGCTTCAAATTTGTATAATGTATTCTCAATATATAAGCGATATCTATAAACAACGTGCTTTCTTTAAAACGCCAATATGTTTGCTTTTATTTAGTAGCTAATTGATTCCGAACGAAAACCACGTTTTGCCAACTTCGATCAGTGGGACGGTCATCGAAAAATTGTTAGTTGGCGTAACTTATCGCGATAAAGTTGTTCACTAGACTTTGAACAAGTTTTTCTGAAAATTTGAAGAAAGTCAGTCGAAAATTGTGGAAATGGCCGCTGCAGTGCTCCGCTTATCGGCCTTTGTTCCTAAGCAACTAGCCAGCAGCGGCAAAGAGCAACAAAATGCTTCAGCGGCAGCGTTTGTTGACTTCAACTCGCTGCTATTTCCACAATTTTCGACCAACTTTCTTCAAATTATCAGAAAAACTTGTTAAAAGTCTAGTGAACAACTTTCTCGCGATAAGTTACTTCAACTAACATATTTTCGATAACCGTCTCACTGTGATACGAAATTAAAGAGCTTAGAAAAAAGCGTGATTTTTTAGCACTTATACAAGAGAAAATAGTTACGAGCAATAACCAAGTGGTTTAAACAACTAGGTTTCTTAATTTGCATTGTGAATTACTCTATCAAGTAAACAGTGGGTGAAGAGATAAAATTTTCAGAAGAAACCGTAACTATATAGTATTAACCCTCTCGACGTACATTGGTGTGAATCTGCACCAACAAAATTTTAAAGTTGCTGGCAATTTCCGCTTTCACTTCTCCTACGTATTCCCCCACTACGACAAATATGAGGTACCTCTCTAGCATTTATTGCCGTTAGGTACCCGTTCGTTTGTGGCTTGGCTGCCGAAGTTGCAGGCACTAAATTTCAAGTGAGTGCATATTTGCACAAGTGTTCCTTGCGTGTTTCTGTGCAGCATCGTTGCCGACTCCGAAATATAAAAATAGCCAATTTTGCTGTCGGGCACTTGGATTTCTATTGAAAGTAAGTAAATTTAATTTTTCTTGCAATAATTATAGATTTTAATATATTTTTTGAAATACATTGCTAAGCTAAAATTTTTTCGCATTCGATAGGCACCGTAAATAAATTTGATTTTACAAAAATTTGTATACATTTACGTAATTTATTTCTAATAATAATCAATCTACAATAATTATTTGATAATTTATGTTTCAGACTGAGTGCCAGAGTTTATAATCTCCGAAGTACGAAAGATGTGGCAGCATCTCTGTCGGATTTGGAAGATGAGCATTTTTCCGAGGACAGCAACGATGGAAGTTTATTTGGAGTATCTGATAATCAAGGTAAGTTAATAAATAAATGGATAATTTAATGATTTATATACAGAATATTTTGACCGACTTTTTATAAAATTCTACGTCACACCGTGTATTTGAAACATACACTGTCGGTCAAATGTTTTCGTACATCTATTTTTTCACGACTGATGAGTTCTCTTAATTTCAATTATGTCAGAGCTAATTAAATTTCTCTTCATGGGGTTGATTGTTCTACAAATTCTGTATAAAGTGAGCCTAGAATGAAGCTAATTTGTCCATTTATTAAGTAGTTATTGCAAAAATAGTACAAATTAAAATTTTTATGAAATGTTCAATAACTTTCAAACCAATTAAGATTTTTTAATGTTCTTGTGCTCATTTTGAAGCTATTTTCCACTGTATCACAACAGCTCATAAGCCTGAATCTTAAAAAATTTATCATCACATTGTAAAAGCTGGAAGTTGTAACAAAATAGTTGGAAAAATTGCAATATTCTTTGTGGTAAGAAAAATATTTTTGTAAAGTATATGAAACATATAATCACAAAGCTTCTATGAATGTCTCTCAAAATATGTATTTATTCAATTTTTATTCTGATTTGCCGACAGATAAAATGTTTTCAAATTGTTCATGAGGTGTCCGAACTGCATGCGCAGAATGTGTGACGACCATCGTGCACCTGTTTACATTGAATGTGAGCCTTTTGCCGAAAACTAAGTATTTCCTTGTGTTTTTTAAGTATTGACATTATGTTTATGATAAATAAATGATTTTATGGTATTTTCTTGTTATTTAATATATTTATTTTTATTTGTTCACTCTGAAGCACGAAATTTCCTCTTTGGAAGTATAGTAACTTTGTGGATATGGGAAAAACGCTTAGAATAATTATATTACTTTTGTATATTTATTTTCTTAAAAAACAATGTTTAAGCTAAAAAATCGCGTTGGTTTCCTTGAATTTTATTCAAATACAAAAAAATACGATTTTTCAAAAGAAAAAATCATTTTTTCAAAAACATAGTGTGCTTAAAACATTTTTTTTTTATAACAAAATGTATTTTTTTTTGTGAATTTCAATTGCAGAATTGTATTCCACGGAAAATTTCACATCAAAAACATATGTCTTTCGATATGTTTTCAAGATTTCTTAATCTTTAAATCAACTGCTGAAATCGCGAAATCCCAATTTGCACCTATGTACGGTATCTGGGTGCTGAAATGAAGTGTACGGTGAGCGGGTTAATAAAGAAGGAGATAGTTATAAATAACAGGCGCTGTACTGCGCCTGTAATGGTTAGCTACAGCTGGCTGACCAGGACGGGCGTAGTCTTACAGGAGTAGTTAAAACCCAGGCATAGTACTGCGCCAGTGCTGAAATACCAGCACTGCCATACAAGCGCTGGCCATACACTGGTAGCACTCTGGCCTAATGCATGATAGGCAGCCCGCATCTCCCACAGTAATGCCAAACCACAGTTACATACTGGCACTTTATGGGCCCAGAAATAATAGCTAACACTGACCAACCTTTATTTTCCAAAGTTAAGCCAAGCATCGGCTGCGTACTGGTTCAGTGCGGGTAAAGAGCATCATGCAAGCAATGGCCAAACCTGATCTCGCGTAATTATGCCAGGTGTCGTTTCAATACGGACAGAAATCTGGCATACTGCATGGTGGCCAACCAGTATCTTAGGCAGTTATGGCAATTGTCGGTTCAATACTAGCACTTTAAGGGTCTAGCAAAAAACTCTGCAATGGCAATCCAACATTTCCCAAAGTCAAGCCAAGCGTCGGCTGTATATTGGCGCTACACAGGCAATGCTCTTCACGCAAACAAAAGGCAACCCAGATCTCCTGTAATTATACCAATTGCCGGTTCAATACTGGCACTTTACGGGCCCAGCAAAAAACTCTACAATTGCAATCCAACATTTTCCAAAATGCAGAACTCTGGCCTTACGCATGATGGCTTACGCGTATCTTAGGCAGTCATGCCAATCGTTTGTTCAATACTGGCACTTAAGGGGCCCAGGAAAAAACTCTTAAACGTCAATCCAACATTTCGTAAAGTTAAGCCAAGCTTCGGCAGTATACTGGCGCTATACGGGCAATGTTTACCATGCAAACAACGGCCAACCCTGAACTCCCGTAATTATGCCAAGCATCGGTTCAATACGGGAAGAACTGTGGCCTAATGCATTATGAATTGCCCGTATCTTCTGAATTGATGCCAGTCGTCTACGTTTGACACATACATATGGATATCTAACTTGTCTAATTTTAATTTAAAAAAGTATGTATGAGTCATATCGAAAAAGTAAAAAGACCTCTGGATTCTTCTAAGAAATATGTCAATGTGCATTTTTTGTTTGAAGAATTTGTTCAACAATTACATCATTTCTTATGTTTCTGCAATTATTATACACATACTATGCGTCGGATAGAAAAACCAAGTGCAACATTGCATTTCTCTCATTAACATCTAGATGTGATTCTTTTTTATTTTTAAACAATTTTTTTAACGATTAGCGCAATTTGTTGCTCAACGTATTGTTGCTGCGTGCATGTAGGTACGGATTTGAATTTTGATTAATTAATTTCAAAAAACTCAGGGTCATATCTAAAATGTAAAGACACATTGTTTGTTTATAACGATTGCATAAAGATAACAAATAATGCGATTGTTGCAAAAATTGTTAAAACAAAACAAAAATGAACACCAAGATATTTTCGAAGACGAATCCAGATGTGTTTTTACTTTTTCAATATGACTTGGTTTTAAAAACTAATTACACATAATTCAAGTACATATCTACAGACACACAGAAACAGTGCGCTGAGCAACAAATACGCTCGTTATTTAAAAAATGTCTTAAAGAACACATCTAGATGTTTTCGAGAAGATTGCAATCGTGCTCTTGGTTTTTCGTTTCGACGCAAAGTTTGTTTATAAAAGTTACAGAAAGATATGAAATAACGTAATTCTTTAACAAATGGTTGACAAGAAAAACAAAAAATGCACACCGAGATATTTCCGAGAAGAATCTAGAGGTGTTCTTACTCTTTCTACAAAACTCTTTTTTTTTAAATTAATCTAAGGAGTTTGAAATTCATATCTGTAACAAACTTCGTTTTTTAATATTATAACTGTTTACAATTTTTGTCTTCAATTATTTTATGTACAAAATAATAAAGATGATATTTCCAAATCATATAGAAATATAATTTTCAAACTAGATTTTTTTGTTACAGTTTATTGCAGCGGAACAATTTTACAATTTTATAAATTATTCACGACGAAATAAATTCGCCAATTGAGCTGTTAAAAAAAGTAAAAAACCTGATTTTTGAAATTTAGGCTAAGCCTACAGCTAACACACTTTGACCAATTGAACTGAATTTTTTTCTTCGAAAGATGTCTTGATATTTTAAAAGTTGCTTTAATAAATTTGAAATACATTAATTCCTTTGCAACTTTTTTTCCAACAAAGCAGTTAAATAAATTAATCTCTAAAAAAATGTATTATTATTGTTAAAAATATTCAATTTGATTAACGACAAAAAGTAACAATGTTTTCTGAAAATTTTAACTATTCATCTACTTTTCACTTGGAG
>NC_046657.1:15784791-15789465 GCF_010883055.1 Belonocnema kinseyi | reverse complement strand
TGTTTATAAGTATTTTCTCTTCGGTAAACGATATAAAGTTGCGGTTTTGTTTTGAACTCTTAAATATATTGTCCACTTTTCCACTTAGCGCTTTAATATTTATTTCAAGTGAACAGACATGCTTAAATAAACAATTGACTATGAAAAATAATACAGGGTCATATCTAAAATGTAGAGACACATTGTTTGTTTACAGCGATTGCATAAAGATAACAAATAATGCGATTGTTGCACAAATTGTTAAAACAAAACAAAAATGAACACCAAGATATTTTCGAAGACGAATCCAGATGTGTTTTTACTTTTTCTATGTGACTTAGTTTTAAAAACTAATTACACATAATTCAAGTACATATCTACAGATACACAGCAACAGTGCGCTGAGCAACAAATACGCTCGTTATTTAAAAAATGTCTTAAAGAACACATCTAGATATTTTCAAGAAGAATGCAATCGTGCTCTTGGTTTTTCGTTTCGACGCAATGTTTGTTTATAAAAGTTACAGAAAGATATCAAATAACGTAATTCTTTAACAAATGGTTGACAAGAAAAACAAAAAATTCACACCGAGATATTTCCGAGAAGAATCTAGAGGTGTTCTTACTCTTTCTACATAACTCTTTTTTTTTAAATTAATCTAAGGAGTTTGAAATTCATATCCGTAACGAACTTCGTTTTTTAATATTATAACTGTTTACAATTTTTGTCTTCAATTATTTTATGTGAAAAATAATAAAGATGATATTTCTAAATCATCAGGAAATATAATTTTCAAACTAGATCTTTTTGTTACAGTTTATTGCAGCGGAACTAAGTATGGATTTTGAAGAAGAAAGTATTCATCTGGTTTTTAAGTTTAACAAGAAAGCTAAGCATGGAAAAGAAAGCATCGATCTAGTAGCCATTTCTTAGATTCTTACGGCTAATAATAAATTATTTTGCAAATATCCTGATGCAGATGAATATCAAAAAATCGATAAATTTAGTAGAGCGTCCTCTGCACCTGGAGTTAAGTGAAATAGTTTCGCAATTAGTATAGGATAAGAAGTTCGTAAGTTTTTCATTTAAATTTAGCAGTCTAAGAAATACCGGTTTTCTATGAAAGCTAATATAAGGATAGCGAGCGACCGGAAAAAGTCAGGAAAATTGAAAAATCTGCAAAAGTCAGAGAATTTTTTCAACTGAAAATTTAACTGCTCCATTTGTGTTTGAAAATTGATCGCTGTTAATGAAAAATATAAAAAATTGGTTGAGAATTTATGTATATCGGTGTAAACTTATCTTTTTTGATAGAAAATTAATCTTCTTCATTAAAAATTCAACTACTTGGTTAAATTTGAATTACTTCTTAAAAGTTTGATTTTATTAGCTGAAGATACATTCCTTTTTTTCAAAATGTAACTATTCTTTTTTAACTTCTACAATTAGGTTAAAATTTGTTATCTCTTTTGTTAGAAGTGATTTTAATGGACAGTGCCATTCTTAAAAACATATAAAATAACTAATCATGATTTTTCAATGATGGTTATTTAAGATATACTTTTATATATTTTTTTAATTACTTACAACTTTCCGGATATGACTTTGAATGTTTCCAGTTATTTGTTACAATTTTAACTTTTTTCATGATGCAAGAAGAAAACTATACAATTATTTAAAAATTTTCAATTTATGAAAACATTACAATTTGCTCTATTCTTCCAATAGCATCTTTAAAAAATTGACAAAATACGTTTCTGGAATGATTTCATTTAACTGTTTCGTTTTAATAATTTATTAAGAATGTTATTAAGAAATACTTCCAAATCATCATTAATTGATGAGCGAATACTTTGAGTTTAGAATATAATAATAAATTATTTGATTTTGAAAAATGTAAGAATTTTTTTAGATTCTGTACCTGTTTCAATGTTTTTTAAAAAATTTTTTTATGGTTCTTAACGTTAAAAGTTCAGTAAAACTGACTAAGAATTTTATTTCGGTCATTTGATCAATCATGACTAAAGATGTTAGCTGCTTTACTCAGCTTGCGGTAGGGAAAGCAATTGAATTTCTCTAAGACAGAAACTGTCGAATACTTGCGAGGTAAAATAATCTTGCTTGTTCTACTGATATTGTCCATACTAATAATTTCTTTTATTACTATTTTTTCAATTTCAGAAGTTATAACTGCCAAATGTCCAGACCTGCTGCCGAAGGAAATAATAGAAAAGCTTAGCCACTGGTTTTCGGGCGTAAAAGACAGACGCCGGTAGAAAGTTTGTACATAAAAAAAAAACGAAATAAGAGCGATAAGAGTGAGTAAGAGTGTAGAGTGAATAATATTTAAAAAATATTGTAGATTATAGAGGTGCTGCAATTTACGCTCTGTTCCCCTTAAAATAAATAGAGTTTGAATGTAATCTCACAGAATATTTTGGTAATTTTTACCTTGAATTATCTTTATGTTGAATTCGAGTTAAGTTTAAGGAATTTAAGTGAAATCTATAAAATACAATTATTTATTTATTGCAAGAAATCCGCTAGTACTTTATATGAATATGGGATAGCTCATAATGTCCTTATTACGCCTGCCCTGTTAGCCGTACTAAATTCCAGTACCGATTAGTCCATATGGCAGTGAAGGTGCCAGTACCTACTAACAGTACGGGGCCAGCATTAGGAATCCAGTGCAGAACACGTCTATCATACCTGCCATATACCAGTACTGCGCAAGCCCTGGCTGTCTGTACTGCGTCTTAAATGTCTGCCAGTCCTGCTTATACACTCGCTGCAAGTACTTCGCCAGTATTCCCGTACCAGTACGGGACCACCACTGGGGGATCAGTGCAGAACATTAATATCATCCCAGACATATGTCAGTACTATGCCAGCACTGACTGCTTGAACTGTGTCGTCACTGTCAGCCAGTACTGCGCCTGCACTGGCTGCCAGTACCGACTACCAGCACGGGGCTAGCATTGGGGGTCCAGTGCAGAACATTGTTCAGCACCAGTACTGCGCTTGCTCTAAGTGCCAGAATTGCGCCAGTATTAGCCAGTACTGGCGCAGTACCGCACCCGTTGTGGATATCTTATTAGCATTATTCAAATTGAATATTTATAATAATGATAAGAATTACTTGCTTAGAGAATTTATTTTGTCAACTTTAATTATTTAAAACATTTTGAGTGAAAATTGGACAAAAAGCGCAATATTACTGACAAAACTGCAATTGTCTACGACTATTCTAGGAGAATATTATTAACATTAATCATAAATTGTTAAAACGATTATTTTTATGAAAAATAATTAATTCTTACTTTACTACACTTTAAAATTAGACAAAAAGTGGATTTTTGTTAAAAAATCATGACTTTCTATCTCTATTCTAAGAGAAATTTGCTAAAAACAATAATAAATTGTTTAAAAAATTGTGCAAATATCTAATTATCAGTATTAAGTAGTATTTTCTATATTAAAAATAATTTTCCTCTAATAAATGCAAAAGGATCATAATCAGCGCTAAAAAGTTCAAAAACCAATTTTTTCACTTTTGGTTTTTTTAGTTTCCTATAAAAGAGACCTATGGGTGTGATATTTCAAAACTAATATTTTATTCATATTCTGTGGCTAACAGAAATGTTGAGTTTTAATTCGATTCAGTTAATGTTAACGATTCTGCATGAACTTTGCAACAAAAATATGTGTTTCCTCATGAAAAATACGTGTTAATCTTTATGGAATGTAACCTCTAAATATAATCCTTCAAACGAAATTGATTTATTTTTGTATGGAAATAAATTTAATTTTACACGCAAAAATACTTCAGCTTGAAACCAAAAACTTTTTTTCTACTTAATTTTTTTCTGCTTACAGTAGATTGTCTTTTATTTATTAAGATAAGACTAATTATAAAAAGTCTGTTAACTACATTTAAGCGAATAAACGTTTTACAACGTATGCAAATAAATCGTATCCGAGAACATTCTATGTGTGATGAAAAATCATTGATCAAGATAATGGAGAATCGTTCACATTCATAATATAAAAAAGACATTATATACATATGCATGCATACGTATATTGACACCCCCCCCCCCCCACACACACAAACGTATGTAGATACATATTAGTCAATAATCAAGATTCGCGCTAGCTAAAAAGAGAAAAAACTGCTTCGAAGAAGGAAATAAAAAAAATCTCTACACGGAATTATTGTTTGTAACTTATATTATTTTAAACACTAAAAGTTGAACATGTCAGTCAAAAAAAATTCTTTCCAGAAAGTCGCCTGCGGGCTATAATTTTTTTGTCATGATTATATAAGACGTTTTTAATAATATCTCATTTTACAATTTTATAAATTATTCACGACGAAATAAATTCGCCAATTGAGCTGTTAAAAAAAGTAAAAAACCTGATTTTTGAAATTTAGACTAAGCCTACAGCTTACACACTTTGACCAATTGAACTGAATTTTTTTCTTCGAAAGATATCTTGATATTTTAAAAGTTGCTTTAATAAATTTGAAATACATTAATTTCTTTGCAACTTCTTATCCAACAAAGCAGTTAAATAAATTAATCTCTAAAAAATGTATTATTATTGTTAAAAATATTCAATTTGATTAACGACAAAAAGTAACAATGTTTTCTGAAAATTTTAACTATTCATCTACTTTTCACTTGGAG
>NC_046657.1:15779595-15784691 GCF_010883055.1 Belonocnema kinseyi | reverse complement strand
TGTTTATAAGTATTTTCTCTTCGGTAAACGATATAAAGTTGCGGTTTTGTTTTGAACTCTTAAATATATTGTCCACTTTTCCACTTAGCGCTTTAATATTTAATTCAAGTGAACAGACATGCTTAAATAAACAATTGACTATGAAAAATAATACGATGTTATAACAAATTAATTTTTTGTTTTAGGTTTTTTTAATCTATGTATATGCTTAACGACGAGATGTGTTCTGTCCAGGTTATTAGGGTGGGGAGGGGATGGGCTAATATTTAAATATTTGCAATTACAAATTTTTCTTTTACGTTTTGCAATAAACTTCTTTTTTAAAAAATTTTTTTTCAAACTTGTAAAGTCATTTACAGATATTGTCCTCTCACTAACTTCTAATTATTTCATTCTTTGTTCTTGTCTCTTGTATAAGATATCTTTTCTGCTTAAATTAATTTTCTTAAACATTGGGCAAAGAGTAAAAATGACTAACCTGGAAAATACAATACTATTTAAAAAAATTATACTCTGTTGATGTTTACTTATTATTTGTTCATAAACAAAAGTCAAAGCAAAAATGAAGATTTTAGAAGAAAAGCTAACTTTTTAGCATAAATCTAAGAAATTATAGTTAAAAACAATAATAAATTGTTCAAATTTGAAATTTTGTTAAATTGCAATGCTTAAATTACCTCATTATTTGAAAAGTGGACAAAATGTTTAAGAGCTCAGAAAAAACGCAATTTTTACCACTTATATAAGAGAAGATAGTTATAAACCATAATGAATTGTTTAAACGACTAGGTTTGTTAACTTTAATTATTTATTACTTTACTTGGTAAAAATGGACAGAAAAGTTAAAAATTTCAGAAGAAATCGCAATTCTCTAGCATTAATAACGCAGAAGATAGTTATAAACAATTATAATTTGTTAAAATGATTGTTTTTGCTTAATTCAATTAACTAGTAATTCACTCCAAGTGAAAAGTAGACAAATGATAAGAAAATGTAGAAAGAACTGCAACTTTCTGGCATTGTGCAAATTGAATATTATTAAAAATAAAAATATATTGTTTGAACAAATAATTTTGTTAACTTTAATTAATTATTTATCTCACTGTAATTAATAATTTGGACAAGAAGTGCAAAATGTTTGAAAGAAATACAATTTTTCAGCATTATTCTAAGATAATATTATTTAAAGTAATAAATAATTGTTTTAAAATTTTTGAAAAAAACGCGACTTTCTAACTCTATTCTAAGAGAAATGTTCTAATACCATTAATGGATTGTTTCAATAATTTATTTCACAATCTAATTGTCAGTGTGAAGTGGTATTTTATCTATCGAAAACAATTTGCAATTAAGACAAAACAGGAAAATTATAATTAGCGCCAAAAACTCGCAAAACACATTTTTTTTGGAGTAAACAAAGTGTTAATTAGAGTGGTCCAAAACTTCATTGGAATTTTTTTTCGATTTTTTATGGATACACCCAAAATTTTTTCCTGGTGACAAAAAAATAAATAATAAAATATAATAAAAAATTATTTTAAAAAATTGTTAAGGTCAGGTCTTATGTAACTTTCAACAAGGAATCCAGTTGTGACCTTGGATTTGACCTTGTGCCTCACCTTGAAGGTCATTTCAGGGTCAACTTTTTTTCTAACAGGAACCCATACTTTTTATATCGGCAATCGAAAGAGCGTGAAATTTTACGTTAAAACACGCCTGGAGGTCCAAGGGCGACGTGACCTTTAGAGGTCAAATAAAAGTCAAATTATGCTTGCAAGAAAATCGCGCATAACAAGTGGTTAGAAAAGACGGTCAATGACAAGGTCAAATCCAAGGTAATCACTGGATTTCTCATTGAAAGTTACATAATACCTGATATTAACCATTTTTTCTGATGACCAATCCTCTGAGATTTTCCACTTTTTATCTACTCGCCAATTAAATTAATGAACTTTTCGAACCAAGTCAACAAACATAATTCGCTTAAGCTTTCATAATTTTAATATCTACGAGGGTGGGGTGAAAAGTTTCCGGCCTGATAAGGAAAAACAATCTCCCTAAAGACTAATAAATTTCTCATGACTGTGCTCTAATGCAGTGATGCCATTTTTAGAGTCCGATTCGTCAAGTCCCTCAAAATACTCATTTACACCATCGATTACTTCCTCCTTGCTCTGAAATTTCTTATCTCCGAGCCATTTTTTAAGGTTAGGGAACAGATGATAGTCGCTGGGGGCCAAATCTGGTGAATATAATCGATACGGGGCAAACGCGGCACCCACCCACTATTAGCCTCAGCTATTTCACTTACCTTTTTACTGCAGTCCTCTATCACCATTTCATGAATTTTTTCGATCATTTCGGGAGTTATGACCTCAACGGGGTGTCCTGAATGTGGTTCGTCAGAAGTTCTTGTGCGACCTTTCTTAAATTCAGAAACTCACTGTTTATCTGTCGAATATGATGGAGAAGAGTCTTTCAGTGTGGAGTCCATTTCTTTTTTATTTTAAAGTAGTGTTAGGCCTTTTAGATAGAAGTATTTAATGTCCGCGCGCTTCTCTGGTTTTTCCATTTTTGCACAAACACTCGAGGTGTATTGTTCAGTAGGCTCTCAAATGTATACTAAAAGAGCAATCAACTTGAAAATTTATATGCAAGTTAGTGAGATTTAGTACTATAGAACACAAACTGAAAATGAGACCTGCTGGAGCCATCTCTGGGTCAGGCCGGAAACTTTTCACCCCACCCTCGTATGTTCTTCTATTTTAATGCTACATAGTTGCGGTCTTTTCTTAAATTTTTAACTCTTTGTGCACTTTTTATTTAGTGAGGTAATAATTAATGCATGTTAACAAATATATTTGTTTTTAACATTTATTACTGTTAATAACGTCATGGTTGAGCCATAACCTTAAGAAATGACGAAAAATCATGCACTGAGATAAATAAATTTCAAAATAATGCCAGTGATGCAAATTTTCACTTCAAAAACATGTCGACAACTGTGAAGGATCAACCCTTGCCTGATATCAACTTATTTAACATAACTTTACCCAACAGAACCTGACCTCACCTAACCTGAATAACAGAAATTTATTGAACTACATGTAAAGCTCTGGAAGCATATTTTCCCAGTAGCAAATGTGTGCTACATCGAATGGGTCAACTCTAGCCTAACCTAGAAATAAATCTAACCTAGCATAACCTAACCTAACCTCGCGAAACACAATTAAATTGATTGTGTTGTCCCGTTGTGTTTGCGGTACCGTTTGAATCAGCTTGGACTGAACCTGCAAAGAGGCCAAACCTATCCTAACCTAAAAAAACCTGACCTAATCTAACCTAACTTAACTTCACGTAACACAATTAAACTCATTATGTTGTCCCGTTGTGTTTGCGGTACCGTTTCATTCAGATTCGGATTAACCTACATAGAGGTTTAACCTATCCTAACCCAACAAAACCTGACCTAACCTAACCTAATTCCTTCGAAGAAAAAATGACACGTTATAGCAAGCAGAAAATAGACTGAAGTAGGTCTATAAATCAATTTAATTACGATAAAAAGCAAGATAAAATGTAAACACGAAATATAGTATAAATATATCCTTTAAGTCTAGGAAAAGCAGAGAGAAAAATTGTTGAATAAAACTCTTATTCATTTGCACGTTTAAGTTACAGTTCTACATTTTAATTGATACAAACATTGTCAGGTTAATTAAAATGGGGTCAATCCTAATTGTAGCTCTAAGTTTCTTCAAATGAGTAGTGTGCGGCTAAATTTTTAACCACCCGTAGTACAATGAAATGAATTTTATTTTGTTACAACGGAAAAACTTGAGTTAAGTTGTGTTGCGTTAAGCAAATTTCGTTAAGTTCTGTTAAGTTAGATTCATTTGTAGGTTAAGATCAAGTTAACCTATTAAATATAGTACAAATTTAAGACTGAGAACCGTACGCTTACATAGCTACACGTGTGGTTGAATTTCATTCGTCTAGGTTAGGTTAGGTCAGGTTTTGTTAGGTTAGGATAGGTTTAACCTCTATGTAGGTTAAGCCGAAGCTGAATGAAACGGTACCGCAAATACAGCGGGACAACACAATGAGTTTAATTGTGTTACGTGAAGTTAAGTTAGGTTAGGTTAGGTTAGATTTTTTAGGTTAGGATAGGTTTAACCTTTTTGCAGGTAAAGCCCAAGCTGATTCAAACGGTAACGCAAACACAACGGGACAACACAATCAGTTTAATTTTGTTTCGTGAGGTGAGGTTAGGTTAGGTTAGGCTAGGTTATATTTATTTCTAGGCTAGGCTCGAGTTGACCCATTCGATGTAGCACACATTTGCTACTGGGAAAATATGCTTCCAGAGCTTTACGTGTAGTTCAATAAATTTCTGTTAATTCAGGTTAGGTGAGGTCAGGTTCTGTTGGGTAAAGTTATCTTAAATAAGTTGATATCAGGCAAGGGTTGATCCTTCACAGTTGTCGACATGTTTTTGAAGTGAAAATTTGCATCACTGGCATTATTTTGAAATTTATTTGTCTCAGTGCATGATTTTTCGTCATTTTTTAAGGTTCTGGCTCAACCATGACGTGATGGGTGATTTTTAATGCCGAATTTGAATTTAGCGCCCCAAAATCCATAGGAATACGTGTGTCTTGTTACCAGATCCGCACACTTTTTTTGTGTGGCTGTGCTATCTTCTCTCAGATGATCAATGGAAATTTTTTTTTTTTCTGAAATTGTTAACTTTGCTTTGGTTTTATACTTCTAAAAATTTTTTACATGAAGTAGTTGCTAACAGTCGTTTTGTTTAAATTACACAGGCCAACAATTCTCAGAACCAGAGACCAGACCAACTATACCCGAAGGTTTTTGCTGCGCTGAATCCGAATCTGTCCTCAGAAAAATTCCATCACCCTCAGTTTTCGAGATATTCTAACCTAAAAGGGTCAAAAACCCGTTATTTTGATGTGTTCGAGGCCCCGTAACAACGCGAATTTTTTTTTTCACAAACTGACAATGGCATCGTAAAGAACTACTCTTTACCTTCAAAATGCGATGCCTAACTTTTTGATAAGATTTTTCATAGCCGA
>NC_046657.1:15764522-15779495 GCF_010883055.1 Belonocnema kinseyi | reverse complement strand
AGGTCGGATTCGGATTCAGCGCAGCAAAAACCTTCGGGTATACTAGGTCTGGTCTCTGGTTCCGGACCTTTGTCAAATTTTGTCGGCCTGTGTTATTATTAATATTAATATTTACTATTTGTTCCTTACTAAAAAGTTAAAGAAAATTTCAGAAAAATCGCCAATATCTAGCATTAATATAGGAGAAGATATTCATAAACAATAACAATTTGTGAAACCAATCATGTAAGATAAATTACGTTAGCTCACTTTAAGTGAAAAGTCGACAAAATGGCAGAAAAATCCCAATTGTCCAGCATTATTCAAAGAGAATCTTATTAAAAATAATAATGTATTGTTTAAACGCATTATTTTTTGTGGATTCGAATAAATTTGGGGTCGATGTGCATGAAAATTAAAAAAAAATTAGACTGTCTGAGTGTAAATATGTCACTTTTTTTTAGAAAAAAGTAATCCATAAGAATTTCATGGAGTTAATTAAAAATGTTTCTATAAGATTCACTTTATTCATTAAATTAACTTAATTCATTAATAATAATAATTGAAAAGTTAGAGTTTGCACTATAAAGCTCGTTTGCAGAGATGATCTTGTTTTATTTAGTCTGACTTTTTAAAGATTTGTTGGTTTTATTATTTAAAGAATTCAGGGTTTAGAAATACATAAATATACATAGGAAAGAATGATTTTTATTTACTTGAATATTTGGAATCAAGAAGAATCTTAATATTCTAATATTAGTTATATTAATATTATACTAATATTGAGCTTATAATATTAGTTTCAGTTAATGATAATAAAATTGTTAAAATCTATTACAATCGCAATTTTGAATTTCAAGCATTTTGTGAAGTCTTTAACATTTTTAGCTTATGGCATAAGAAAGTCAGAGTGATTTCAAAAATTAAAAAAAGTTTTATGACTTACCTCTTTTTCTAAGCTTTCAAAAACGTAAATTAAAGGCAATTATCTCGTTGATCAGCTTTTAATTTTAAACTTTTAACATCATATTATTTAAAACTGGAATAATTAAAAATTAAAGACTCAAACTGTAAGCATATATAGAAACCTCAAAAATGTTTAGGTTTTATTTTTGAATCTTTCAAAATTGTATCGTTTGTGAGTACATGTATGTTATTTTATAGTTGAAAAAAACTAAACCCAATAATTAGTTGAACAATTAATTTTGACCTAAAATCTTTTCAAGTACTCGAATAAATGTTTCAAATTAAATAATTTTAGAGGCTGCATCCAGTTCAGAGGTTTCAGAACGAATAGCCAAGCTGATGACAAATATTTGACTACTCATCCCGAATTTTGAGAAGACGAGAAACTCTGAATTTTGAATTAAAAACTTTAAATAATTGAATAAATCCCAATTTAAATTCTTTAATATTATATAACTTATAAATAATGAATACTTTAAATTGTATACTTTTATAGTATCGGAAACTGTAAAAACTGAGACATTTTTATCCTTATGCTTACCAATTACATAATTTCGCTACTTAGCATTTAAAGCGTAAAATTAAACAATTTCATAACTTGAAAATTAACTATTTTTAAATTCAAAACGTTTAAAATTAAACATTTTTAAATCACTAAAAATGGTACAATATCAAATTAAAAAAATTTTACAGTAAAAATGTACAGTTTTCAAAACTTGAAAAAAAAAATTGCATTCATTTTTTTTAGAGAATTTTATATTTAGAACAATACAAATTGTTCACATTCCCGCATCCCAGCTGAATTCCTTTAATTCGGAACTCCTTCATTATTTGAAATTCCTTGAATTTTCTGAATGCGTGAAAATGTCTGAATTTCTTAAATTCTTAGAATTCCTTAAATTCTCTGAAGTCCTCGAATTCTTTGAATTCTTTGAATTGTCTGAATTCCTTGAATTCTCTGAGTTTCTTCAATTCTGTGAATTCCTCAAATCTTCTGAAATCTTGAAGTTCTCTACATTACCTGCAATCCTTGAACATTCGGAATTGCTTGAATTCTGTGCATTCCCCGATTTCTCTGATTGATCTGAATATCCTGAATTCGTTGATTATTCTAAATTTCTTGTATTCTCTGAATTCGTAAAAATCTCTATCCAGAATTCCTGAAATATTCTGAATTTCTGAAATTCTTGACATTTTTAATAGATTTTTCAATACATTCTTCTCAATAGATAAATGCAGATATATCTAGAAATTGGAGGAATTCAGTTTATTTCAAGAAACTTAGAAGAATTCGAAAAGATTTGAAAGATCTGAATTTATAAAAAATTGATTCCTTTTAACATTTAGACACACTTTCACTTATACATTTTCTACTATTCGTATTTGGCTGAATAATTTTATTCCGCTTCTTTGAGCACCTGTAACATAAATAAATAAAATATCAAAATTCATGTAGCCACTTCACGCAGTGTTTTTCAGGCGCATTCTTTTCAATTTGTTGATATAACATAATATTTTTCCCACACTTGAGCACAGAGTTTTTTAAAACTGAAGGTCAAAGCATCGACAACAGTAATTTGTTGATTGTGAATTCTCTTTTGTTAAAGCTCCTTTAGCTTTAACAAACACATTCTCATCACGTATCTCTGATAATCTTGTAGGGCATTCACAAAGCAACATTTTTCTTCTCTTCACGTTTTTGTGAATAATATGAATTATATAATATGAATTATATACCAAGTGGTTGAACTTTTATTGAAGGAAGATCAAAATGGTACTGAAACAGACGAATTTTGAATAAAAACAACAGATTTAAAAAAATTTGAACTCTCGTCCAGAAAAGATTTCAGTTCATTTTTCAATACCACAATACAAATTTCAAACAAAAAGTAAATTTTCAAGAAAGCAGTAACATTTTTAAATCAAAAAGACAATAGGTTAATTTTCTGCTCAATATTGGAATTTTCAACTAAATAATATGACTTTTGAATAAGACTGTTAAATTATGAACTAAACAGTTGCATTTCTGTCCAAGAAAAATGTAATATTTCTACTAAAAAAGATGGACTTTTAAATTAAAAAGACAAACTTTCAGAAAAAATAGTTTTCATCCAAAATTTACAGTTGACTTATCGGCAACAAAGTGTGAATTTGAAACAAAAGGTAAATGTTCTACGAAAAGAGATGCATTTTTAACCAAAATAGAACAAAAAACAGTTGAATTTACAAAAAATTGTTAAATTTTCAACCGAATAATACACTTTATAACTAAAAAGTTATTCTTCACAAGGAAGTTTTTGTGAATTTGCAAAAATGACGTACATGAGTGAAGGACCCCCCTCTGCCCAACTGTAACAAAACGTAAAAAAATGTTTCAACCCCCCCCCCCCCCCCCCCGCTTGAGGTGTTACGTAATTTCAGCACAGTCCCTTATCTTCTTCTGCTTCATAAAAGCCTGCTTCTAAATTTTCGAAATTATGACTAGGCTTTCATAAAAATCTTCATATAAGACTCTTCGTAATGATGAACATCAGGGCGAATGAGCTTAGGATAAATAGCAGCCTCTTTATGTGGCTAATTCGTAAATGATTGTTTTACATTTCTTAAAAATAGAATAATGCAGTAAAGGAACAAAATGAAAAACATTCCTAGATGTGGAGTACTCTTATTTAACCTTGAAGTGTGGACGTGCGGTCGCACAGACCGCACCATGCTTCAGATATGTGGTCCGTGAAACCGCATGTCTACGGTAGCGTCACAATTTTGTATTTCTGTTGCAATTTCTTTCAAGTAACGCTGTCGTCGCATAAAAATGTTAAGTCCCAATTGTCTCTTATTTGAGCAAAAAGTGACAAAATAATATGGAGGTATGGACCTGCCGTTTCTCAGACCGCAACATACTTATGATATGTTGGTCCCTCCCCCACTGGTTCAGAGATTATTAATTATAAAAGTTGATAAAATTTATCAATTTTTTACTTATTCCAATGTTTCTTTATATACTTGTAGAAGTTAACTAACAAAAGCTTATTGACTTATTTAATTAGATGTACATATATACATACAGCGGTCTTTGAGACCTCAAGTCCGGGTTGGTTTAGAAATGAAATCACGTCCATACTTAAAGGTTAAATTTAATTTAAACTGAAATGCAATCTGCTTCCTTGATAATAATTTTTGCCGTCTCTTTCGAGATAATTAAATAACAAAGGAGAAGAATAGGGATAAAAGGAAGAAATTAAAAAATTCTGGAATAACTTACTACACATAATTAAAACTATTTAGCGAAACTGCCACATATTATGTGACGCTATTTTTAGTGATTTTGACTCACCTCTTCATTTTACGACAATTTGTGATATTTCGGCCCCATCCCCTTTTGAGATTTCATGTATGTAACACTAAAGCTGACCCCCTCCTATTTTTAATAATGAATTAAAACTATTTGACAATTGTATGATAATGCTTTTAAATTAATTTTGTAGACATTTTTTTATTTGAGAAAATTGATATAATTTAAAGATTGAATTAGACGGCAGATTAACTTAACAGATTACGGACCGTCTATATAAACTCTATTCTCATATTTTTGAGAGAGTTCTTATTTTTTCCCCGATGTTGAAGAAAATTTGATTTTTTTTTCGTAAATTTCCCTAAAATTGAACATAATTAATAAAACACAATAAGGGAATCCAACTATTCTGATTTAAAAAGTAATTATTATGGCTGCAAAGTCAATCATTATATTTTTTGTTTAGAGTTCATCTCTTTTTATCACATTTTCTATTATTAAGTTGAAGATATAATAATTTTGTTGAAAATGCAACTACTTGATGAAAAGTCATATTTTTTTAATCAAAAATTAAACAGCTTGGTTAAAAGTTCAACTACTTTGTTGAAGATTAATTTTTTTGGTTAAAAATTTAACTGCTTTTTTTAAAATGTGTGTCATTGCTGGTGTTTAAAATTGAACTATATAGTTAAATATGCATCTTTTTTCTTTTTGTTGAAAATTTATATTCTCAGTTTGAAAATTCAACTATTTTACATAAAATACGTGTTTTGCCTATCCCTGTGAATTATTAAAAATTTAATATTTTTTTAGAGTTCTGGGTGCCTCTTTAATAGTTCTGGAGTTCTTTATATGTTTTAGCAATATTTCTGATAAGTGAAGCATTGAAAAATGACTTTTCGAAAAAGGGGGGCTAACTTCACGCTCCCCCCCACTTTTGCAAAAGTGAACTTTTTTGTGGAATTCTGGGTAGATTAAACATAGTTCTAGAGTTCCTGATCATTTCAAAAAATAGTTCCGGCTAATATCACCAAAAAACCGGGTTTCAAAAAAAATAGCTAGCCCCACACTTTTTGAAAAATTGACTTTTTCTTTAATTATGCTCTTTTTCCAGAAGAGTTCTGGAGTTCTTTAATACAAAAAATTGAAAATTAAAAAAAAAAATATTCAAGAAACAACATTTCCAAAAATAGATCATGTTCACTGATTTCTTGTTTAAATAAAGCAAAAGTTCTCTTTAGAGTTCTATATCCATCAACAGGGGTCTTACAAAAAAGTCCCATAACACTTTTCGATAAAGCAAAAATTCAAAGAAGTGTAGCACTTTTAAAAAAATTCAAAATTTTTGAATTTTAAAATGTTCTGGACTCAATAATGGCAGATCTACAAAAAAGTGTTATAACACTTTTCGTTCGTATCAAAATTTGAAGAACTGCGGCACTTTTAAGAAAATCCAAAATTTTGGAATTCCCAATTGTTGAAAGTTCTTAGAGTTGCGAATAGAGTTCTGGACTTAATAATGGCCGATCTATGCAAAAATTTCATAACATTTTTCGATCGTATCAACATTTGAAGAACTGCGGCACTTTTAAGAAAATCCAAAATTTTGGAATTCCCAAATTTTAAAAGTTCTCAGAGTTCCGATTGGAGTTCTGGACTTAATAATGGCAGGTCTACAAAAAAGTGTTAAAACACTTTTCGATCGTATCAAAATTTGAAGAACTGCGGCACTTTAAAGAAAATCCAAAGTTTTGAAATTCCACAATGTTGAGTGTTCTACGAGTTCTGATCAGAGTTCTGGAATTCTTTATATGAGCTCAACCAAAAAGTGTTATAAAACTTTTCCTTCAAGTTAAAATTCGAAGAACTATGGCACTTTCAAGAAAAACCAAAATTAAAAAAATTCCAAAATGTTCAGAGTTCTATGAGTTCTGATGGGAGTTCTAGAATTTTTCGTGCTATATATAACAGAAAGTATTATAAAACTTTTCAATCAACTTCAAATTCGAAAAACGGTGGCTCTTGAAAGATGAACAAAAATTTTGAAAATTCCAAAAAGTTAAGAGTTCTAAGAGTTCTGATGCGAGATCTGGACTTCTTTTTAAGAGCTCTACAAAAAAGTGTTGTACACATTTTCGATTAGGTCAAAATTCGAGGAAGTATGGTACTTTTAGAAAATACAAAATCCTTCTAGGAAAACACAACATTTAGAACTTTATCGGATTTGATGTTTCTAAGAGTTCTGATTAGAGTTCTGGACTTCGTTATGAAAACTCTACAAGTAAGTATTTTACAAGTTTTTAATCAAGTCAAAATTCGAAGAACTACGCCACATTTACAATATTAAAAATTTTTTAAATTTCAAAATGTCAAGTGTTCTAAGAGTTCTGATCGGAGTTCTGGACTTATTGATGACAGCCCTACAACGAAGTGTTACAACATTTCTCAATCATATGAAAATTTGAAGAACTTCGGCAATCTTAAGAAAATCCAAAATTTTGAAATTCCACCATGATGAGAGTTCTAAGAGTTCTGAGCAGAGTTTCTGAATTTCTTTTGCTACATATATAAAAAAAAGTGTTATAAAACTTTTTGATCAAGTCAAAATTCGAAGAACTATGGCACTTTTAAAAAAATCCAAAATTTTGAAAATCGCAAATGTTGAGAGTTCCAAGAGTTTGGATTGGAGTTCTGGACTTCTTCTTGACAGCCCCACAAAGATGTGTTATACAACTTTTCGATCAAGTCAAAATTCGATGAACTTCGTTATTTTCAGTCAAAACGTTACTTTCGGAACTACTCTGAAAGCGGTAAAAATCACCAGAAATTTGTTGTGGACTTAGCTGAGCAGGTAGATGACAATAGAATGAAGATTGCATGATTTAACTCACCTTTATTATTTATTACTTTACACCTTTATTAGAGTAGTGATCTCTAAAGATTCATACATTTTCTATCTATTGTTATGCCTAACCTGATGGAAAACCACGTTTCATAATATAATTATTATTTACGGCCTTCTTTAGGAAAAAGTATATGGTAGATATCTGCAGATATCTTAAATAAGCAAATTAAATCATAAATAATAAGAATGAATAGATAGAATAGTATTTCGGCTACAATTTTTAGTAATCCTTTTCACGTGCTGAAGCTTATGGCCATTAGTGTTACTGAACATGAGTGGCGTGATAGACCTTATTGAAAGGGCGATCGTCTTTTCCTCCACGGCTACCTGCCTAACCTTTCCCTTCCACGGCGCAACGACACTACCCCTCACTGGATACTAAGTTGCTACAAGCCCTCGATGTGATGTCCCCCATAAAGGTAATGCATTTGTTTTTCAAATTACCCATTTCCTTGCCATTGAGTTAATCAAACAATTTTCAATCAATTTTCTATTTTTTTTTCGTTGGAAGAGCTGTTGAAAATTTAAGAAAAAACCGCATTTTTCGAAAATTATTCAAAGAGAATATTATTTAAAATAATGATAACTTGATAATCGCTGGGTGATGTTATTGATCCTCAAAACTTAGTTTTGTAAAAATTGTTGATATAAATTGTTGTCTTTGGAGTTTAGAGTCAAGCGAATCGAAAACAATTGACGTGTTTCAAACGTTTTGGCACATAATGGCGATCCTTATCAGTGAGTTTTCTGAAATCTGTGAAAAGTACATAACTTCTTGCAGGTATGCTCTTTTACAATTGAAAATACTATTCTTAAAAAAAAATCTCTTAACGAAGAGCAACTAATGAAAAAACAATTAAAATGTGGTAGGTAAATCTTGTAACAAAATTTATAAACAAATTTTTTTAAAGTTTTCAGAAAACACTGCAGTCAAAGAACTCTTTTTAAATTATTTTTTGCCATGTATATTAAATTCCATTTTTTGTACTGAAACCCTTAAACACAGCTTTTTATATATAAGAGAAATAGTGTTATTTAATGAATTTTTCTGGTGTGTTGAGGAATTATATCTGTGAAAGTCAAATTTTTTCTCTTGAAAGCCGCTTTGTAGTAAAAATACAAAATTAAAAAAAAACTTTGTAGCTAAATAATTATTCAAATATTTTTTTAAAACTTTTCTTTTCCTTATAACAACGAAAAGTTGATGCCAATTTTTTTCACAGGAGTAGAAATACAGATTGGCGAGGAAAATTGTACTTAAAAAAATGTTTCCTCGATTTCTTATACACAAATTTTCCTTTAACAAAGTTTTGTGTCTCTTAAAATATTTACATTTAAATTTTTCAAAATGTTCATTATTTCAATTTTTTAAATTGAAATGTACTGAGTTTCTTGTTTTAAAATTATTTCTATGAAAGAAAGCATTTCCAAAATCACACTGTAGTAAAAAATAAATTTGTAAAAAAGAGCATTGTAGTTATATAATTATATAATTTTGCTTTTAATCCATGAGAATTATTTTTGTAAAAGTAACAATAATTTTTCGCCTTTAAAAATAAACTTTTTTTCGATAAGAAAAGAACATTTTTTAAAGAATACTTAAATAATTATTCAACTACAAATTTTTGTGTAATTTTATTTTTTTACTACAGGTTCATTTTTAAAGAGACTGCAATGTTTTCTAACAACTTAAAAAAAATTCGTTAAAACATTTTACTACTACATATTTTTTTTTGCATATATTTTTATAAATAATAATAATAACTTGTTCAAACACTTTTATTAACATGAATCAATTATTAATTGACCAAAAGTGGAAAATTGTTTAATTTTTCGTCCATAAAATGTGCATATGACATATTTATACATTATTAGATTGAAAATAATCTAATTATGTATATTTAAATGATTTTATTGGGCATACTAATATTATTTAAATAGGAATAGATATAAGTTGAAAGACAAAGGAATTATCTCCAAAGGGGACGTAGCATCGTGGGCAACTTCGAATCCAGTGAGGGGTAGTGTCGCTGCACACTGGAAGGGGAAGGGTAGGCAGGTAACCGTAGAGGAAATTATGACTGCCCTATTGAAAATGTCTGAAGGAGAATAAATGTAGATCTATAAATATCCAATTTGACAAGTCCATCGTAACAGTCCTTGCAAACTTCAAACTCTGAATTGGTACTTGGGAATAGCGGGAAGGGTACACACACTAAAGCAGAGTACATTCACTGACACAACAGAAAGTGTCACCAATCCAATTAGGGGACAGTCATAAAATACGTGACGCCTTTAGTGGAGGGGGTTACTTGGAGCATTATGCAAATGTCAAAGTTACCAAATATAGATGGTCTACATAGAGAGGGGGGCGGGGGCAGAAAAGTAAGGACACTTATTTTTTATAATTTAATTTGAAAGAGATCTGCAAAAACAACTTGCAAAGACAACAAATATCCATATCCACAGGCAATCAGCAAACGTACGCTAAAAAAATGCTGTTTTTTTTTTAAATGCTTATAAAAAACCGCATCGATATATATTCGACAGGAATGCAATGGTTTTGTTCATTTTTCAATCCAGCAATTATTTTGTTTATAAAAATTGCAGAACTCTAAACAGTGGCGTAATTGTTTAAACAATTGTTCCAACAAAATGCCAAAAAAATACGCATCGATATTTTTCGAAAGCGAATTGAGGTGTTTTATTATTTTTTTTATTCGATTGTTACTTTCTTTTTAAATTAATTACACAACTTTTAAATACATATCTGTAGCAAACTTCAAGGTCATGAAAATTCAAGGACTTCGGAAAATTCAAAGAATTTTGAAAGTACAAGGAATTCAGGTAACCCCAGGAATTCAGCGAATTCAAGGAATTCATAGAATTGCAGAAACTTAGGGAATTCAACAAATTCAGAGAATTCAAGAAGCTTAGAGATTTTAGAGAATTCAAGAAATTCGCGAATTCCCAGGATTGAGATTTAGATTTTGAAATCGGTTAATGTCTCCTGTTCCCTTTTTTTATTTTAAGATTCAAATTTTTTAAATTCAAAAAATTTTCCTGTTGCTTAGAAAATTATGGCAGATTTTTTTTATGTATAGTTTTTGCTAGTGAATAATTATCACAAATTATTAATTGCAAAAAAAATTTTACTTGATTAAGAATTTTTTGAAAATGGACAAAAAACATGTTTTTTTTATTAAGTCCTATGCACACATTTTTGAAACGGTTGAATATGTGGAATTTGAAATTTCTTTAGCTTCAATGAAAGAAACATAGTGTCATTTTTTTTTTTCGAAACAAAAAATTTTTTAGTGATGTTTCCAGCGTTCAAAAATGTTCAGTTTTACGTTTTTTTTTTCAGCAATAAAAAATATGAAATATTGTTTCGCCGTAATAACACCATTATTTTTTGCATCTGATCTTTGAAAATCGCTGATCTCTCAAGAAACGTAAAATTGAACATTCTCTAACAAAGGAAACATTAGTCAAAAATTAATTTAAAAATCTGCCAGCTTAGCGGGCACATTCTAATAGCGCGCCATGCGCGCGGCTCACTTCGCTCACAAGAACCAATCTAATAGCTTTATTTATTCAAAGTTATCGCGCATACACACAGACATACTGATAGGCATAAATACAGACATACATGCAGACATACGAAAAACCATACAGACAGATATACAGGCAGACATACATACGTACAGGCATACAGGCAGACATAAAGACATATAGAAAGTCATACAGACAGGCAGAAACATTCGTAAAAACTTGTTTTTTCGGATTCAGGGTGTCTCAAAACGTGGACATTTGACAAGAATGGGGGGGGGGGGGTTAAATTTTACAAATATCTAATACCTTCTCTGATGAGAATGTAAACAATTACAATATTATTCTTTCATTAAAGCTGAAGAAATATCAGATTCGACATAGTCAAATTTTTCAAAAATGTTATAATTATTTATTATAACTCACTGGCAAAAACTGTAAATAAAAAAATTTGGCATTATTTTCGAAGCAATAGGGAAAGTTTTTTACATAAAAAAGTGGCATATTTTAAGCAAGCTTGAATGTTCTTGCTTGATTTTTGCCTATTTTTGCTGGCTTCAGCTACATCGCCTTATGAGTTCGTGTAGCGAAATCAATGGCCATTGATGCTTTAAAAAGGCGATGTAGATATTTATTTTTTTAAAGTTTGGCTGGACAAAAAGGAAACTTGAGATTAGTGTAAGAGTTACACAAAGTATAAGGAAAGTTTGATAAGTAGAATAAGCTATTAATAATCATTTTTATATGTAATTGCATAACAGGCCTGGGTATTAAAAGCAATTTTGTTGTTGTTGAAAAAATTGGTTAAATAGTATCGTTGGGTACAAAATTCAACCGATGCCATTAAAATGGACCAATGAAAAAATTCGTTTCTCAATCTAAAGCTTTTAGTGTCCATGAATAAGCGATTCAACCAAAACATCTATATCGGTAGGTATCCGTTTGAACTAAGACACAATTGAACTAAAGCCTGTTTTAACTAATACAGTTGAATAATCTGATCAGAACTCTTAGAATACTCAACATTGTGGAATTTCAAAATTTTGGATTTTCTTAAAAGTGCTGCAGTTATTCAAATTTTGATACGATCGAAAAGTGTTATAAAACTTTTTTGTAGACCTGCCATTATTAAGTCCAGAACTCCTATCGGAACTCTGAGAAATTTCAACATTTGGGAATTCCAAAATTTTGGATTTTCTTAAAAGTGCCGCAATTCTTCAAATTTTGATACGATCAAAAAGTGTTATGACACTTTTTTGCAGACCTGCCATTATTAAGTCCAGAACTCCAATCGGAACTCTGAGAACTTTCAACATTTGGGAATTCCAAAATTTTGGATTTTCTTAAAAGTGCCGCAATTCTTCAAATTTTGATACGATCAAAAAGTGTTATGACACTTTTTTGTAGACCTGCCATTATTAAGTCCAGAACTCCTATCGGAACTCTGAGAAATTTCAACATTTGGGAATTCCAAAATTTTTGATTTTCTTAAAAGTGCCGCAGTTCTTCAAATCTTGATACGATCAAAAAGTGTTATGACACTTTTTTGTAGACCTGCCATTATTAAGTCGAGAACTCTAATCGGAACTCTGAGAACTTTCAACATTTGGGAATTCCAAAATTTTGAATTTTCTTAAAAGTGCTACAGTTCTTTGAATTTTTACTTCATCGAAAAGTGTTATGAGACTTTTTTGTAAGACCCCTGTTGATGGATATAGAACTCTAGAGAAAACTAGAGAACTTTTGGTTTATTTGAACGAGAAATTTGTCAACATTTTGTATTTTTGGAAATGTCGTGCATTGATTATTTTTTTTAATTTTAAATTTTTTGTATTAAAGAACTCCAGAAATCTTCTGGAACCAAAGCATAATTGAAGAAAAAGTCAATTTTTTAAAAAGTGGGGGGCTAGCTACTTTTTTTGAAACCCGGTTTTTTGGTGATATTAGCCGGAACTATTTGTTAAAATGATCAGGAACTCTAGAATTTTACTAATTTAAATTTCAGATCCATCATTTTAGTTCATAATTTATTATTTTGGTGGAAAAATTAACTATTTTCGTCGAGATTTTATTGACCATTTTTTTTATTAGTAGAATGTTTTTTTTCACTTAAATTGTAACAATTCCATTTTAAGCTAAAAATTGGTCTTTTTTGTTTTAAAATTAATTGAACCTGTATCGGTTTAGTACTCCACTATTTTGTTTAATTTTTTTTTAATTTAACTGTTTTTTATTTTAACTTAAAATATTTAGCTGTTTTGAATAAAATTGTTTGAGGTAATAGCTTTAAAATTCAACAGTTCGGTAGAAAAATAAACTTTTTGCTTTAAAATGAATTTTGTTGTTGAAAATTCATGCTTTTTGCTGAAAACTAAACACCTCTAACATAAAATTGAACTTTTTGGTTTCATTATTAAACTAATAATGTTAACAGTTAACTATTTTGTTAGAATTTTTACATTTTATCGTCCATCAATGGAAAATTTAACTACGTGGCAGAAAATTCATGTATTCGATTAAAAATTCGTCTATTTGGGTAGAAAATTAATCTGTTTTGTTGAAAATTCCTTATTGTGGTTGAAAATTATTATTAATATTTTTTATAAAAATTTACATTTTTATAACTATTTTTTATAAATGCTATAAATCTGGTAATTTTTGGACTTGTGAAAAAAAGTAATTTCGATAAATAATTCGTCTTTTTTAATACTATAAATGTCCGTACAGAGAATTTTTGAATTTTGAAAAAAGTGGTCTCAAAATTATTCAAAACGCGGTAGCTTTTTGAAATTTTATTCAAAATGGCTGGCTAACGCACTTGACCTTTTGTTTAGGACATCAAAAGAGAGAACTTATATTTTTTATAACCAAGAAGATGAATTTTGTAAAATAGAATGGAATTCTTAAATCAACATGACGAGTTATCTACCAAAAATTAGAATCTTCAACAAATCAGTTATATTTTAAAAGCAAAAAGATGTCAGTTTAATCAAATGGTTAAATTTTGAACAAGTTAATTGATTTTGTAACAAAAGATTCAAATTTTCAACTAAAATTTTTTGACAAGAACAATGAATTTTTAACAAAGAATTTCGACTTTCGATGAAGTAATTCAATTTTCAACCAAAAAATATCATTTCTCAATAAGAAAATGAATGATAAATATTTAAAATTTCATTTTTAATAAAAATATACGATTTGGACCATTGCTACCAAAACAGATCAATTGTCATAAAAAAAACATTTTTCATCCCATAGAAAAAAAGATTGAACAAGTTGTTGAATATTCAAGAAAAATAGGGAGAATTGTCTATAAAACAGTTAAGTCATTGAACCAAAAATATTAAGTTTATTTTCAACCAAATACTTGAATTTTCTATCGAATAATAGAATATTTAACTCAGAAAGACGAATTCTCAGCAAAGCAGTGGGGTTTTCAAGGCGCCAAGCACTCACATAAAAGAGTTTCGTAGCTTCTTGAAATGCTAAAAAGTTGTTAAAACCTCTCCTCCATACTTTTTATCCCTTACTCTCAAAACATTTCCCTACTTCCCCTGATCACCCCTACTTCCCCTAACCACATTTCAACCTACGCTTCTGCTCCCTTTTTCAACTCCTTTCTCATCTACTTTTCCCTCCCTTCACTTTCACCTTCACTTTCCCCCTCCTTTAACATATAACTGGAATACTTAAATATTCAACCAAAAAACTGAATTTTCAAGTACGAAAAATAATTTTGAAATAATAAGATTAATTTGCGATTAAAAAAGAAGATTTTCCAACTAAATAATTATTTGTCACTCAAGATCTCTAAGTGGCACTTTTCTGGCAGAGTGTGAAAATGTTAGTACGAGTTGGAGTCGAGGCGTAGCCGAGACGGGACAAGTACTGCTATTCACACGAGGCAAAGTGCGACTCAGAAGTGCAAATAGGCTGTAGACACACCGGGTGAATTGGTTCCTATTATGAAACACTTTTTCAATATTTTATGTCATGTAAATAATAATTCGATTAAGAAAAGAAAAAAAATACCCAGTGAAATTTGGAAATGGCTAGTTTATGATGCCATTTCAACCAAAAAGATGAAAAATTATAAGAGTGAATAAAAAATTTTTGAATTAAATGACCGGCCGTTCGGGTAATGAATACCATGCGGGTGACTCGTCATGCGTGAATGAGGCGCGGTACTATTTTATTGATTTTGTTCATATATGATGATTGTTTTGAATGATAAGTTATTTGTTTTGTAGATAAAACTCCATAGAACCCATTGATGCTA
>NC_046657.1:15763420-15764422 GCF_010883055.1 Belonocnema kinseyi | reverse complement strand
ACGCTCCTCCATTATCGCTTTACCTTAAGATAGTGTAATTTCAAAATACAGGTTATGGAATAAGATGTAGCTCACGCACAAACTTGTTCAGTCCGTAACAATCTTAACTCGTCTTTTGGGGTACAGTTGGTTCCACTAGCTCGTTCAGCTAAGAATATAGTTTGATCTAAGGCTCTTAGTCTTTGTTCGGTTGTTGTAAAATTTATTCCTATAATTAATCTCCATTCTTCATGGAAAAGGTGGACCTTATTTAATTCTTCTATGTAGATATTCCCATTAAGTTCTTGTATCGTGTAGTTTGCCTGGGTCGTCGTTAGGAGTAATCCAAGGAACATAAAAGCTATCAGCATTGTTCTGTAACAAAATAGGGCATTACCTGATCGATGTGAAGGCGTATGGTTTTACCTTCAAATTTAATTATCAAATTATTATTTGTAGTAATTTCGGTAATAATGCCTGGGCCTTTCCAGCTTGGGTCCAATTTATATTGTTTAGTATTATTTGTACACTTAACCATGTTTCCTATTTCATAAACAGGATGACTTTTTATTATGTTTTCATCAAATTGTTTTTTATATTTTTCCTGCTCAAGTTCTATTCTCTCTCTGGCTTTCTTAAGAATCTTGTCATGTCGAGTTTTCCATTTTTTCACTAGTTCAGAGTAAGTCAGGGTTGGAGATCTGGGTATAGCCGAAGGGATGTTGGGATTTTTTCCAAAGGTAATTTCGAATGGCGAAAGACCAGTAGTAGTATTTTTCATTGTATTAATAACAAAGTTGATAAATTTTAAGTTTTCATCCCATTGCTTATTATTATCTTCCATTGATGTTTTGATGAGATTTTTTAATGTTGAGTGCATTCTTTCTATATTACCATTTGCTTGTGGATGGAAGGAAGTTCTTTTCACATGTCTGATTCCCAAAGCTTCCTCGAATTGTTGCATCAAATCTGATAAAAAGTTCGCACCTTGGTCCGTAAGCATCGTTTTCGGGGCTCTAACGG
>NC_046657.1:15758888-15763320 GCF_010883055.1 Belonocnema kinseyi | reverse complement strand
TTCTTCTATTAACCATCCTAGATATCGCAACCAATCCTCTTCATTATATTCAGGCATATTTGTTTTTGGTATTTGTTTCCATAACTTACCTTCAGCATTTGGCTTTATTTTTACTCTATCGTTTGTCACAGGGTTTTCTTTCCATTCACAAAATTTTTCAAAAAATTGAACTTCCTTTGTTGGATTTCCAGTTTCTTGGGGTTTTCCGGGTTGATCTTGTTCCTCTTCAACTTCTATTGAAGGTTCTCTCATCCTTCTGTGTGGTAACTTTATTCTGCTTTCTTCTGTTAATATGACATCGTGCACTATTACTGGTTTTCTTGAAATTTGCGTATCGAGATCATGATTTCCGGAATTTGTTGGTACAGGCGTATTTAAATCACGATTTTCAGAGATATCAAACACCTCAATGTCTGGGAGTTCTTCTTCTATTGTTTCTAAGTCAATTTTTTATAATGTTTCTTGAAGTAGGTCATTCTCGTGAATTGGAAACAGTCTTGATAAACAATCAGCGGCTTTATATTTTTTTGCCTTTAACATACTGTATTTCGTACTTATATTCTTCAAGACGTAATCGCCAACGAAGTAACCTAGAACTTCTTGGGTCTTTTACATTATGCAACCAAACTAGGGCCTTATGGTCGGTTTGTATGATGAACTTTTTCCCTAAAAGGTATTGTCGTCACCTTTTGCAAGCCCAAACGATCGCTAGTAATTTTTTTTCAGATGTACTGTAGTTTTCTTCAGCTTTATTTAGGGTTCTAGATATAAAAAGGCATGGGTGATTATCTTGAAAAAGTACGGCATCGAGGCCTACATTTGATGCATCAGTTGTAAGTGTGAAAGGTGCATTAAAGTTGGGAAAGCGTAAAACTGGTGCACTACAGAGGAGTTCTTTGAGTTAATCAAAACTTTCTTGACATTTGGGGGTCCAATCAAAAATGGTTTCTTTTTGAGTTAAATTCGTTAAAGATTTAGCGATACTTGAGAAATTTTTTATAAACTTCCTGTAATAACCTGCTAGTCCAAGGAATGACTGTATTTGTTTAACTGTAGTAGGTGTTTTAAAGTTTTTAACGCATTCGGTTTTTGCTGTATTAGGTTTCACTCCATCTTTTGTTATCACATGTCCTAGATATTCAAGTTCGGTTCTCAGGTATTCGCATTTTGATGGTTCCAGGCGTAGTCCTAATTGTTTAATTCTTTCAAATACATCAATTAGATTTTTATTATGTTGCTCAATAATTGTTCCAAACACTACAATATCATCCATATATACGAAGCACTTTTCACCTATCAGTCCTCTAAATGCGCCATCCATCATTCGTTGGAACGTGGCTGGGGCATTTTTCAAGCCAAAGGACATTCGATTATATTCGAAGTGTCCTCGGTTTGTGGAGAACGCTGTGTATTTTTTGGATTTTTCGTCCATTGGAATCTGGTGAAAGCCCACGCCCATATCGAATGTTGAGAAAAATTTAGCTTGACATAGTTGACCTAATATGTCATCGATTGTGGGCAGAGGATATGCGTCTTGATCCGTATCTTTATTAATTTGCCTATAATCAACAACCGTTCTTAATTTATTGCCTTTTTTCGGTACGACCCAGAGGGGTGAATTGTAAGGTGAATCTGTGTGTCTTATGACTCTTTTCGCAAGCAATTCTTTACACTCATTTTCAATAAATTGCTTATGGGCTTCGGGATGTTTATGTGATTTCAAATTAACTATTTTTCCTGAATTTAAAGTTATTGTGTGGTGTGTTAACTTTGTACAGGGTGCTGGATCTCCACGTGATGTAAAGATTTCGTTGTATTTTACTATTATTTTTCTGATTTCTTCTCTAATTCCTTTTTCAATATTTGATAGTCTGGAATTTATTAGCAATTCGGAAATTCTATTTACTGGGTATGTTGTATTCACGTTTTCACTCCCTCCTTCAAATTGAATATCGTCTCGAGATTCAATGGACGTGATTTTTTCATAGTTAATATTGGAAGGAATTTGAATGGGTTTTTTACTGTAATTAAAAATAGGTATAATAATTTAATTATTTTTTATTCGGTAAATTCCATCGAGTATACCTTTTTCACTTTCTATCCATATGTCATGGTTTTGATCTTCGGATTTAATTCTACAAATTGTGCTTGAGTTTTGTAAAATGTATTCTCCATCGTCGTGAAGGGGTAATTTTTTATTTTCTAAGATTAAATGCTTTGGAGTGAGGGGATATCTTTTGTACATTTGAAAAAAAGGTAGGCCTACTATTCCTTCTTCGGGAAGTGGAAAGTCATTGTCTACTATGTAAAAAAGATGGTTTTTTCCTGAGTAGGTAATGTGGGTTGCTTGTGTTGATAGGTGTTCGTCTTTACCCATTACAAATTTTTTTCTGAGTTCTATTTTTTTTAATTTACTGGCACATGAGAATTTTTTATTATATTTATTGAAGCTCCTGAATCTACAAGTAGTTTGTATTGTTCTCCGTCTCTATGTCTTCCGACGATGTATTGTAATCGTCCATTGATTGCAGAGATTCGGCTAAATTCTCGTATTCTAGTTGCTCTTTTTCTTCCTCTTGAGTTATGTCTTCCGAGTTTAAGTAATTTTCCTGGTTCTCTTGTAAGTTGTTTACTCTGTTGGGTGGACGCTTCTGTCCGTAAGTATTCTGAAAATTTATATTTTGTTTCTGTCCGCATCGGTTTGACATATGTCCTATTTTGTTACATTTATAGCACTTCATTTCCGCTCTAGTGGATAGTGGCATAGAATGATTGGGTACCCTAATTGTTGATGTTGGGTGTATTCGTGGTGTCGGGCGATGAGTTGTTTTGGAAACAGATGGTAAGATTAATGTTCGAACTGGTTGTGCTTCGCGCAACCACATTTCAGTTTCTATGGCTTAGTTCTGAGCTTCTATTAGATTAGTGGGTTTTTGTGCTTTTACTTGAAGCTCAATTTCTCTTTTCAAGTTTAATAGGTATCGTTTAAGACATTCTTTGTCTTCAATATTTAGGGCAATTTTTCTTTCAATAACAGAAGAATGCTCGCTTTGAACTGCATATTTTAATTCGTTTACTATTTGTTTAAATCTTAAGCCTAAATTCTGTGCTAATTCGGTCGGTCCTTGTTTACAGTTTTCTAGTTTAGATCTTAATGCTGAAACCGAACCTATTTGTGAAAGATTTTGACGTAGAGCGTTAAACAAATCATAAGTTTTTATACTAGTGTATCTTATAGCCCTTTCTGCATTATCTTTTATTTTCTCCGCTATTACAAAGTCTAGTAATAAATCTTCCTGGGTGCATCTTTTTTTTTTCTTTCTTAATGGAACCCTTGGTACAGGGACCCTCTATCCGCAACCCGAGGACGCGTTCGGTGGCTTTGTCATAGGCCCTTCGGTTTGATTCTAGAGGAATCAAAACCGAACCGAAGGTTTCAGTGAGACTAAACGCCTAGCATTCCAC
Organism: Belonocnema kinseyi; assembly: GCF_010883055.1. Taxonomy (NCBI): domain Eukaryota; kingdom Metazoa; phylum Arthropoda; class Insecta; order Hymenoptera; family Cynipidae; genus Belonocnema; species Belonocnema kinseyi. The sequence goes on along the minus strand of NC_046657.1, from coordinate 15,759,855 downwards.
TGGTTTACAGTAGGACCAGAGGAAGGTACGGATAAGTACCCTAATGCGGACGTATTAAGTCCATGGCGCGGAACTCCAACTACCATTTTAAACCGGTCTGCTAATCCGGTAAGTACTCCAGAGACTCGGGCATGTACTTCTGAGCTCCAAAGAATTCTTGACTCCATTCCTCCATCTTCGATGAAATTTTGACCAGTTAGTTTGTCTACTCCGTCGGGACCTAGCACTTCAATAGATCCATAGTCAAGTAAGTTTTCATTTGGCACAGAGTTGGGAGGAGCCATTTGAGGAGGGAGAGGATCCCAAGGTCCAAAGTCCCTCTCGATGTTCTGTCTATAAGTCTCTTCAATCCTTCTTCTGGTAACAAGAGGTGAATTATAGCACTCATAAACGTTGTGGTTAGCAACACCACATACTCCAAATCCGCCTGCAGGTTGTTCAGGTATAATATCAGTGCCATCGATATGTACGTTTGGAACACCTATATCGGGAATGCTGGTACGAACCAAATCACCCTGAGGGGTAGCGGTGTTTGAGACCATTTTAAAGTACTCAGCGATAGGGGCTGGAATTACTGTTGTCTCAGGAATCAGATTGAGTGGTAATTCTTCATCATTATACCGCTCTTCTTTATTGACCAATTTAACATGATCATTAATACAGCATTCAACATGCTCGTCATACTGTGGCTAAATAAGCAGTATGGCATCTCGCGCTTTAAGCGAGGATTAATGCTTTCCATCTCCATATACACTCTCTCTGTGAGGAGTGGGAATGTGGAGAAGTCCATATTTTGTGCATAAATATGGTTAGTAGGACGCGTGCCCTGTATTGGACTTTCTTGCCAGATGGGTTCATCAGTAAGTTTTTCCGTTTTAGCTTTAATAGCTGATGGTGTTGCTTGAACTGAATCCCTGATCTCAGTTGGTCCTTTAGGGGTACTAGAACCTGGTTTCCGATTCTTCCA
>NC_046657.1:15754720-15758788 GCF_010883055.1 Belonocnema kinseyi | reverse complement strand
TTTTGATTATTGTGCATAAAACAATTAATTTTGTCAAGATTCAACAGATTTTGGAATGTGTATAGTGAAAAAAATGGCCATCAAATATAGTTTTTCATTAATCAAAAACGGGGGTTGCGAGTCTGATGACTAAAAATAATGCATAAATATGTGCCTTTCAATAAAAAGTGTTACCCACTTTGTTCCAGTAAAAAATTACGAATTGTATTCGAGAAATTAAAAAAATGTGTTTTTAGGGGTGAACTTCAAGGGTGGGTTTCACCCCTTAAATGGACTTATCGGCACGTATAAAAAAATACGTGTCGAATATTTTTGATGTTCTATAACATATCACAATTTCAAGAAAATCGGTGAGGTACACCTCGGGTACCTTCCTAGTTAGTGAAATAAGAGGCATATGGTCAGGCACACTGTAACTAAAAGTGCCTATGGGTTACGCAAACACCCAATTCGCATTCCTGAAAAAGAGCAAGAATGAGAGGCGCGACAACCGATCATCGCGACCCGCAGACTCTATTAGTCATCGCGTATGATAGCGTGGTTCGCGCGTGAATTTAAAGCAAATGTAAGCGAACACCAGAAGTCTCAATAGACAAGATACTAAAAATCTCCACTCAAAAACATTGTAGCTTAATGTAAAAGCCCTATGCTACCCCTAATTGTCGTCTTTAGTTCGTGGCAGTCACACTGTCAACTTAAAACTTCAATTGTACGAACCGCTTGGAAAAAGTCGCGATCAAATCGACAAACGTGAAATATTCCTTAACGAAGAACCGCATTGTGTAAAGTCGCGTACTTGTATTTTCTATCGTGAAATAGTACGAAGTGCTAAGTGGAAACTAAGTCCCTTCGGCCAACGGTCGTCGTATACGTTGATTTCCGAATAGTTCGTGAGCATCAACTAAAAACACCCGGTAGAATTCCGTCGCTATTCTACAAATCATCGGGGATATCATCGACACTACAAATCTTCTCTTGTCCTTAAAGGTAGCGTAAGTTTTATAATTCTTTTATTGTCAATTAATTTTATGTTCTTATATTATAATAAATGTACCAATAACTTGTGAAAATTGCCATATTTTTGAGTTTTTAATAACACGCAATCCCCGTAGGATTGACGAGTGATAACGATCCCACATTAAATAATTAGTCAGGCTTTACCGCCCTGACTTAATCAGCCCTTTAACCTCCCTCACCTATCCCATTAACATACTACCCTCACCTTTTGCTTGGGACGTAACAGTATTACTACTTTAAGACGCGACACGTAGATTCGCCAGTTCACTTTAGTGTGCTTTTGGCAACAGTGTAAAGAAGACGTTCCGAGAATCTGGGGTCTTATCTACCCCATGTGCACAGTACGTATATTTCTGTGATTTTTTTATTTTTTTTATTATTAGTGAGTGAAAAGTGATAATAGTGAAGTGCGAGCATAATTATTTTTATCCTTCTATTTTTAAATGTGTGCAGATGGCTTATAGTTTGAAGAGTCGGCCTATTTGAGAGCAGTTCAGGTGCGAGTTCGGGCGAGGAAACGACCGACGAGGAATGGGAGGACGCTACACTACAAGAGCGTCTTCTTCAATCTCGCGCACGCGGTCGACCTCAATAAACACTGAGAGGGAAGGATACAAATTATGTGTGGAGCACACTTTCTCCTGGAGGAACGTCAGGTAGGCATTATTATAGTTTTTTTTTTAATAATTAAAAAATACTTCTTTTTTCTTTTTTTCACTTTAGCTCTTCTTAGTGATTTTAGTAATGGTCGTGAAAACATAACTCCATCACCGGCTGGTGCTGCAGCAAGGACCCCATACTAAATACATTGAAAATGGCTCTCCATGAAATTAGCTCAAACTTTACAATTTGGTACATCCTTTGCGCCGTTTTGACGATACGGAGCATCAAAGGTTGATAGTAAACCGCTTAAGTACACACACCAAGCATAAAACAAAGATATACATAATGCATGTGACTACTTATATGCGCATGAGTTTGAAAAGTGATTTTAATAATGGAATAAGTTTATTGAAAAAATGCGTTAATTTATAAATCAATAAAGAGTGAACTTTTTGTTCATATGTTGGTAGAACTTAAATTTTTAAATCTTGCGGGTACTTTTTATTGTTTTGGCAAATACTCATTGTGTTGTGTGACATAATGTGTTCCTCATTTTGCGAATCTGTATGGTTTGTGGCATATAAATCGACAACAGCCATGCTGAAAGGCCTGAGATCTATATTACGATGGATGATTTTGAATCTAGCGGGGAATTCAGAAATATTTGAAAATCTCAAGTATAATTTTTGTTCGATTATTCTAGAATAAAAGTTTAGTCCCTCATTAGGAATTTTTAGAGTCACAGGTTGTAATACATTTAGCAACATAAGAGCATGGAAATTAGGTCAGACAGATGAATCAGAGCTCCATAAAAATCCTCCTACCGTAAAAACAGTAACAAAATGCGATATTTATAACTGTAAATTATGTGTTCACTCATAGGAAAGGAATTTCAGTTGCGAAATAAGCAAAGAAAGAATTAATCAATAACAGCTTTTGCGTCGGCGTCCCTAGACAGGTAGAAATTTATGCACGGGTGAATCATTCCTAAACAAGCTCACACGTGCCTTAGGTTCGTAAAAAGGGACGATTTAAGTGTTTTTTAGACAGGAGATGAGTCAAAAAGGTCTATATAAAGGCATGTTTTTAACATGCTTAGTTCAGTCAGAGAGCAGTTAGTCAGTGCAATTCGTTCGTGCAGTTAGTCAGTGCAATTCGTTCGTGCAGTTAGTCGTCGTTTAGTCCAGTTCATTCTCAGTCAGATTTTGGTTTTTCTCTATTAATGCAAAAAGATGTATCCATTTTAGATAAGACCTTTTTAACTGTGAGAGTGCGTGACCTAATTTAAATCAAATTGAACAGAAACATAATAGACATTAATTAACTGCAATTTATTCAGTGTTTTTTTAATTTCAAAGAAATAGCTTTTCCATCCCAGTTTCAGGCCAAGGTTTCAACGTTTAAAAGCAGAAACGAACTCAACCGGAAAGTAAAGGGAAGTTAAATAAAATAATTAAAATTCAAATTTATCGGTAATCAAGGAACTTCTACAAATGAACGATCGCGTCGTCAGTTTGACTCCAGTAGTCATTCCCACTCTCTATACTCTTAGCAAAGCCATTTTGTCTTGTTCACTTGGTGGCAGGCCGTATCCGTAGTCGGACGTGTTTTCGACTGTGCGGACAATGCACATGTGTTGTAATACAATAAAGTAACTGACTGTGACTACATGTGAAGTGTTTACTTCATATCCTCTAATTCCATCTGGAGGTTTAAGAATCAAGATACGTGGGTATCACTAGATCCCCACAGACGTAACAGTTGGTAATGGTTGGTAACACTGATTTTCGCAGAAATGCTATACGTATAACCTAACAGCGTTTTAGTGCCACTGTGCAATGCAACAATTTGACGTGTTTAAACAGGTTTAAAAGATTTTCACTTTCATCAGGTAAAATAATTATTGACAATACAACATGTCGAAGTATATATTTACAAATTACAAGGCCATATTATGTGAAAAATAAAACAATTTCAGAATGGGAAAAGTGTCTGATTTGTCGCCAAGGACAGTTGGTCGAATGCTCCCTCAAATGAAAAAATGGTTCAAAAAACAAGAAAAGCCCATTATTATTCATGATGGTGCGCCATGCCATCGAGCAAAAAGGATTACAACATTTTTAGCTACAAAAATGGATATTCTCGACTGGCCAGGAAATTCTCCCAACATGAACCCTATCGAGAACTTCTGGGAGTTTTTGAAATCTGAAGCTAGGAAGAAAGTCTCTACAACCAAGCAAGAGTTAATCAAGATACTTACTGATAAGGTAAAGTCGCCTATTATGACACACCGGGTGAATTGGTTCCTATTATGAAACCATGCGGGTGACTCATCATGCGTGAATAAGGCGCGGTACTATTTTATTGATTTTGTTCATATATGATGATTGTTTTGAATGATAAGTTATTTGTTTTGTAGATAAAACTCCATAGAACCCATTGATGCTA
>NC_046657.1:15750748-15754620 GCF_010883055.1 Belonocnema kinseyi | reverse complement strand
GGCGCGGTACTATTTTATTGATTTTGTTCATATATGATGATTGTTTTGAATGATAAGTTATTTGTTTTGTAGATAAAACTCCATAGAACCCATTGATGCTATTTTTTTAACTTTTAAATACGATTAATCAAAAAATAAACGTGTGTTTCTCAATAGGATCTACATTTTCATCGGGACCCTATTTAAGAAACACCATTTTCCCGCGTTTCATAATTAGGCGCCGCGTCCCATTAGCGTTTCCTCTCACGACACACGTAAACAACTTCGGAAAAACGCACACTTTAGAATTAGAATTTAAAAGATTTTGTTAATCTAAATCACTCGAGGACGGTGAAAAATAATCATATAAGTGAATCTTTGTTTATGGATAATATTTTTCTTTGCCAAGTAAGTGAAAATTTGATGAAATTCAGCGATAAATTTCATAACTCCAATCCTAACCTAAAAACAGTTTTCTAATTGAATATAGTAAACATATATTGTTTAACTTTCAGGTATGGCTTCATATAAACCGAATAAACGTTTGAAGACCAAGAAAAATTCAACACGTCTAATCAATAGTAATACTCAAAAGTCTATAAGGAGGTCCAATTCAAAACAAAAAGTTAAAGTTGTCAAAAACGTCGTTTCAACAAAGTATGTGAATGGGAAAATAATCAAACACAAAATCAAAAGAAAGTGTTATACTGCTGAAGCATTAAAAGAAGCAATTAAAAGTTGTAATGAAGGAGCATCTCTCAGAAAAGCAGGTGAAATGCACGGTGTCCCTTATGCAACACTATATAAAAAATTAAAAAATCCTGAAACAATTGGCAAAAAAGGTGGACCTTCTACAGTTTCGACTGCTGAAGAGGAAACAGAAATAATTAATTGGCTTATCTACAGAGGTGAGACTGGCTCGCCTGTAACTACATCTGAGTTACTGACCAGTGTTCAAAATTACATTATGAAAGAAGGGAAAAACACTTTCTTTAAAAACAATCGTCCAGGGAAGAAGTGGCTAACCAATTTTAAGAAACGCCATCCAGAGATCAGTTTACGTATTGCTCAAAACCTTCCTCTTGTGAGGGCTATGGTCACTGAGGAAGATTTACGTTAGTGGTTTGAAGAAGTTCACAAGTATTTAGAAAAAAAAGGTTTAACAGAAATACATGCTTCTCGCATATTCAATTGTGATGAGACCAACATGCAATTGCATCCAAAAACTGATAAAGTTTTAGTAGAAAAAGGTGCACGTGCAGTTTATAAGGTGGTCGATGCCCCTGAAAGAGAAGGTGCTACAGTATTATTTATGTACAATGCGGAGGGTACAAGAGCACCACCCATGATATTATATCCTTACAAAGAAATCCCTAAGAAGATAGTGCAAAATGTTCCTCAAGGTTGGGGTGTAGGATTGTCTGAAAGTGGATGGATGACAACCGAAACTTTTTATGAGTATATCACTAGAGTATTCTATCCATGGCTCATCGAAAATGAAATAGAATTTCCAGTTGTATTATACATGGATGGCCATTCCTCACATGCTACTCTCCCACTTGTGAGATTTTGTGTTGAAAAAAATAGAACTTATAACGTTGTTTGTACATTCCACACATATTATACAGCCTTTGGATATTGCATATTTTCATCCATTAAAGGACGTCTACAGTAAAAAAGCTGTTCCTCAGTGGAAACAAGACAATAACGATAGAAGAATAAAAAAAGAAGACTTTCCTAAAATTTTAGAATCAACATTGCAATTATTTTCTCAAGAAAAAACTGTAATTATGAATGGCTTCAAATCTGCTGGTTTATATCCATTTGATCCTAATAACGTGGATTTCAACGTTTTGTGTAAGAAGAAAAAAAGTAAAAAAAGTAAAAATGCCATTGAAACTGAAACCACGAAAGAATGCCAATCTCTAAATAACCATTTGAAGAATTTGGAAAACAATTTGCCAAATTCATTAGTTAATATATTTAAGGACTGTGAAGAATCTGGAGAATGGCTTGGATCCATTGAGAATAAAGGATTATTTATGTATTGGGTTCAACTGAAGAAGAATGGTTCTGGTGGTTAGATTTTTACAATATATTTTTAATTAATCGTAGACTTATAAGTACTTATATAATTTATTTTTATATACTTATATAATTACTTATATACCTATATAATTATAATGATTTTTATTTTACTGATCAATTTTATTATCTACATGATTTATATTCTAATAATGAAATGATACAAGATTATTATTTACATAGTTGATTTTTTATCCACATATTTACTTTTATATTGTTTAGGTACGTCTTTAATGGAAGATGAAAATCTAGTTATAAGAAATACTCAAAATGTTAGACAGTTACCTACGATTAAGCATGTGCAAAGAGTAAACGTGGAACTTCCCCGAGATAAATATATAGAGTCAGCACAATCAATGGAAGATGAAAATTTACAAGTAACCATTAACTCAATAGAAACGAATCTGGAAGAATCAATTATACCTGGAGAATATTTTGTAGGTGTATCGGATGCATTATTTCAATCAACTCCACAACAAAATCAGTCTGCAATTGAACAAACAGGAGCCCATTGGGATGATAACAGATCTATGGATAATCAAGTAGTTGATGGTGAATTAGTTGAAGTATCTGCTGCAAACGCTACAGCTACTGGAAAGACCGTATCAGATAAAATATCTGTTGTGTTAGATGAGCCAGCTGTAGAACTGCCCAATGCTGTGAGTGATGAACTTTCAACGATACCTTTCCCTTTCACGCACCATCCGGTGATTCACCACGCAGAACCAAACTTATCTATGGTAGTCAATGAGTGTGTCACAAGCTCTCCATCTCAAGCGACTAAAGAAGATTCTCTTATTTCTCTGATTCAGATTGAAAAGTCAAATATTATAACTGATGCAGTTGACGAAGGTTTGCTAAAAGAAAGAATAAATGCACAAGAAAGCGTGCAATCGGTGGAAGGAAATTGTAACGGACTGCAAAACCAATCACCACTTCGTCAGAAAGAGAACTTTGACGATGCATTCACTTTTCCGAAAAAGTATTTGCCTAAAACGAAGCAGAAAAAGCTGGACGCGAAGGGCAAGAAGAAACTACCTGCTGTAGGCACATCTGATGAGTGGTTGAAAATACAATCTGAAAAAGAGCATCAGAAAAAAATAAAAGAAGAAAAATTAGCCGCTAAGAAAGAATTACAAGAGAAAAAAAAAGAGTTGGCAGAAGAAAAAAAAAAGATACAAGAAAAAATGAAAGAGCTACAAAAGAAGATCAAACAAGAAGCTGTATAATTTTTTTTCCAATGTTTATTGATGTCGCTATTTATTGTTTAATCAATACAGTTTGTTCCTAAAGTTTATAACTATTATGTCGTATAAGTATTATGTAGTAGCTATTATTATGTCAAGGATATAATTAATAAATACGTAATTATTTTTCAAATTTAAGAGAATCACTTGCATTTATTCTTGTTCATTATTAATTAAAATAATTATTTTGGATTGTTCGCTAAATTTTTCCACGTTTGTATCATTAGATTGACTTAAGAATTAAATACTGATCAATATTTATTCAAATTATTCATAAATTATTCGAAAAAAATTTTTTTTCATTATGTTTCATAATAGGGAACGCTGTTTCGTAACATGGGTGTCAGTACAAAAATCGCGTTTCATAATACGGTCCGAAAGTACACGAACTATTTTGGTATTAAATAATAAATATTATATCCAATTGAAAATTTAAAAAATGGAAGTGATGCCTCATGAAACAGCGCATCTAATGGTATAAAATAGATTGTGATTTGATGAAATTATTTTATTGCTATCAACGGTGGAAAAAATCATACCCGAAAATCGTGTCATAATAGG
>NC_046657.1:15736860-15750648 GCF_010883055.1 Belonocnema kinseyi | reverse complement strand
ACAGCGCATCTAATGGTATAAAATAGATTGTGATTTGATGAAATTATTTTATTGCTATCAACGGTGGAAAAAATCATACCCGAAAATCGTGTCATAATAGGCGACTTTACCTATAGAGACCCAATCTAAAAAACCGAGATGGAATTCAATTCAATCAAATGCATTCAAATTCAATCCACTCTAATCCAATTCATTCCGATCCAATCCAATTAATTCCAATGCAACCTATTCCAATCGAATACAGTGCAATCCAATTGATTCTAATCCAATTCATTCTTATGCGATGCAACCCACCCCCATCTAATCCAACTCATTCCAATTCAATCCAATTTAATTTAATTCAATCCTAGAGACGAAGGACACATTGATCTTTATCGCACCAGTTAGCGCCAAAGTCGGGGTCTCTGCACTTGCCATAAAATAAAAGTACATATTTAAATGTCCATCAGCCATTTAAATCACAGTCACAGTTACTTTACAGTACGCTGTTCCCTGAGTAAAAATTTTACGGCCTATCCTAAAAAGTTCTATTTTAGGTGTCCTTTTCAGTACCTAATATCGCACTTACGATGGCAGCGTGATAAAAAACCTATAGAGGAGAGTACTCGAATATGAGATATTCTCGTAATATGAGAAAACGGGGTATCAGCTAAACTAAGAGACCCACTCTGTTGGTTCTATCGCGAACTTGTAGCCCTTGAAGAAAGAGTAATTTCGTGGTATAGTCCATTTTTCATTGTACTTCTAAAGATTCTAGGCGAACTTTTTGTGAAATCGATGGTGTTGAAGTTTTTCATTGTACCGGTCAGGCATAGTAAGTGCATAGTTGCACGATGTGGTTCTCATAATATGAGATACCTGTGGTTTTTGTAACACTGTGGCTGCGCGGGGGAAAAAGCACTTTTTTAAATTTTTTGTATTTTCAGCATAAAAAAAGTTTTAATAAAATTTTTTATTTGACGTTCTTATGACCAACTAAATTTCCTTTAAAATGACCTATATTACTTTTAAATTCAGTACATAGAATTCCGACAATCACGCCAAACAGAGTTGGTATCTCATATTTGGGTACTCTCCTCTATATCCTTTCAAATGATCGAAATGAACTAAAAATTCTTTGGAATCATTTTGAACACCCCAAAATCTTGATAAGTCTTTTAAATTTTGGAAATCGCTTTATGAATTTGAAAAAAGTACGACCTTGCCCCTTTTCCTAAAACCCGTATTGCTTGTGTGATATGCTTCGCTTTTCTTCCACCTTTTTTTCAATCTAATCCGAAACACTTCCATTTCTCCGATTATTCTTTGTCGCTTTAAACCTTATTGCAAATCCTGCACATCTTTTCTTTTACAACCATTCCTCTATATTTTAGTACTTCACTGTCCAAGCCTTTCTCACCTGTTTCGCTGTTTCTTTTTAGTCTTTAAATTGCCTCATTAGCCTTTTCCTTACAATAAACCCTAAAAACCCTAAATTAGTTTTTCTTAATTGTTGAATTTTTAACTAAAAAAGATTAATTTTCAATACATAACGGAATTTATCTTTCGGGGGCTTCCATAAACCACGCGGCCAAATTTTTGTCACTTTTTGACTCCCCCCCATGTGGTCCACCGTGGTATTATCGTCGCCCCCCCCCCACCCACCTAGAGTGCTACGTGGTTTTTTTCTTTCTATTTCTTGTAAAACGAAAATGTAACAAAAAATATGAGTGGTTGTAACCACGCACATGGTTGCGGCCAGAATTTTCTTTCCTCGACTCGTTAACTAATATATACAAACAAAAAGACTTGGGGGAAGGGGCATTCGGTTCAGTGCTCAGGGATCGAATTCAGGACTCCGCACGCTATTTCGAAAAAGGCGTAAGCTATGTGTTTGATTATTATTATTTTTTACACCTGAATATAAAACGACGTGGCTCGGACAGTGTGAAGTTTGTATTTAGATTCTTTACATGTGCAATTTTTTTCAGGACGCATTTTTACCTATTTTAACTATAAAAACCTATAATATTAATTAAATTAATAATTGTTCTGTAACAATTTCTAGAGATAGCTTTCTTTCTTCGTTTGCAAGAAGATTTTACAGTAAAAGTAAAATTCGAGAGTATTTTAAGTTTCATTGGAGGAAATATATTTTACCGCTTTTTTGAAATTTAGATTATTATTTGATGTCAGTTCTCAAAAATATTATAACATTTTTGGAAGTTTCTTATTTATTTCTCAAATCATTGAATAATATTTATGAATGAAAAAAATATATTTTTCGAAAAATTTGCAAATTATTTAAGAACACAGGATCACAAAATGGTTTTGGGAGTCTACTAGGATTCTAATATATATACTTTATGTTTTTGGGGTCGCTAAACACGTGTACATTTGCAGAATTGAGCCGGCACGTCAGGATTTGCAGAAAATTAAAAAAATGGTTAAAAACCTGGAATTTCTGCATAAATTTCGTTCCCAAACTTACGAACTCCAAATTAACAAGCCCTAAACCCACAAACTAGCAAGCCTCGAACCACAAACCAACAAGCCGCAAACATAAAAGCGCTATATCAACAAAGCCACAAACTCCAAATTAAAAAGCTACAAACCCACAAACCCCAAATCCACAAGCTCCAAATACACAGGCTCCATATCCACAAAACCACAGCCCCAAACCCACAAGCTCTATGTTCACATACGTACAAGCCCCAAAAAGACACTCCCAAACCCATCAATCCCAAACCCACTCACCCCAAATTATATCAATTTCTCAATTGGTATTATAAGATGTGAGGTATATGGATTTGTGGAATTGAGGTCGGTGGGTTTGAAGTTTGTGGATTTGGAGCTAGTTGGTTTGGCGTTTGTGTGTTTGTTGATATGGAGCTTGTGGGTTTGGGGCTTGTTAGTTTGTGGGTTTGAGGCTTGTTAATTTGGGGTTCGTAGGTTTAGGGACGAAGTTTAAGCAGAAATTCCAGGTTTTCAACCATTTTTTGAATTTTACTGCAAATCCCGACGTGCTGGCTTAATTCTCCGAATGTATTCGTGTTCAGTGACCACAAAAATATAAAGTATAACCATTAGAATCCCAGTAGACTCCCAAAGCCATTTTTTGTCCTGTGTTATTTACTAAAAGATGCTAAGTGGATTTCGGTAACTAAAGAAATATTTTTTACAAGTGGTTTTGGTAGTATTTTGTTTCTGAAAATTTATTGTCAAACCATAATATGAATCAGAATCATTTGTATTATTCCAAACTCTTTTTCACGTTTCACTATGAGCGATTATGTGAACAATAACAAATACATATAAAGATACCAGATTGTAAAAGTGAAGTGCCTTAGTACTATATCGCACAAAATATTTTTCGCTGACAGCACTGAATTACTGAATAAGTCCAAAATTTATTCCATACTGAGCTACATCGCGTTTAGGCAGTGCACATACTAGAGCTGTACGCTGCCTGAACACGACGTGAAGCGGTATCGGTGTTGTTGTGTCGATCAGGGTAATTAGATAATTGATTGGTGATGTTAGATATTGCCAATTACTGGTTAAATAATTTTTCTGGATTGGAAGTGAATTAATTAATTACCCTGATAGACACAATAACATAAATTATTAAATTAGATTCAGATTCAGTGAATTTATAAAGGTTAGAATTAATCAATAAAATGCACAGGTTAAAAGATGCCAACGCGCCTCTTTCTATACATATAGGAGAAACGAAAAAATATATCCTGAGCCCTGATCACGTAATTAGTTAATGCACCAATTGTGAATATTGACATTCCCAGTTCATATCCGGACTAAAGGCAGATTTTTTCTCTTTACTCCAGAAAAATGATTTGATCAGTAATAGGCAATCTCTAGCAGCAGAAATAAAAAGAACGATTCTCGCCTTTCTTTTATCTAAAAGGTGGGCGACACTGTACCTCCAGTATGTGCCATTTATGCTCCTTAGTTGAATTATTCGGGTGCAGTTACCCTCAGCAAAACGAATATTTCGCGGCTCAAAGTTTGTATAGAAACGACGATTCAGAGGAACCATAATCGATATTAGCACGGCCACGTTAGCTAAATTGCCATCTATGCGTACTTTAAATCTTTCAGATTTATTTTTAAGTTCCACTCTGTGTGCCATAAATGGAAACAGACGATTAAATAGTATTAACCCAATGATAAAAATATTCATTTCTCCAACTTCAAAAATACTGCTTCTAAATTCTGGGAAAACAGTTAAAGCTATCAATAAGGCTGCTACGAATAATACCGCCTTCCCTGATCTTTTTTCGAGCTCATTGAGACGCTTCCCCACTCTCGCGCTGACTTCGGAATTCCATTTAGCCGCTAATAATAATACTGCCATAGAAATCGCAATTTTTATGGTTTTGAGGATTTTTTTTCATATTATCCAAATGTAGAAATATGTCTTGATGAAAATATAAAAAAAACATTCGATATGTCTTAACGTAAATATAAAAAATATTTGATATACTTGGAAAATATAAAAAGTGAGGGAAGTTTCTCACTAAGCTCGAGGAAGGATCAGGGGAATTATTAACTCAAATAGGCATATGATGAATTGCTGGTAGTGAATCGGACGGGAGGAAATTTGACGATGTCGAGTAAGGGGGGGGGGGGGGGGGGGGGGGGGGGGGGGGGGTCTTTTGAAGAGGGAAAGAGACAGGTAAGGATACGTAGGTTAGCCCCCCCACCCTAAAAATGGAGATGCAGTCGGTGAAGGAGGCTCTCGGAGTGTTAAAGAGCGTAGTTAGGGAGTTGTGACAAGATGTAAGGGGGGCTATAGAGCAGATGTAAAATTTAAGGGGGGACCTGAGGGTCAGAGATGAAAGAGAAGAAAAAGAGGCAAAAGAGCTGTGGCAGAAAGCAGAAGGATTGAAGAGGGAGGTGGTGTCAGTAGAGAATGAAAAATAAGTTAAAATGAAGCAGACGAAGGAAGAGATTAGGGCGTGAAAGGAAAGGGCTGAGAAAAGGCTTCAGAAGATGGAGAGCAGGTCGGAAATAGAATTAATTGACAGGGAGAAGGACGAATAGAAAGGTATTTGAGAGAGGGCCGAGAATATTTTAAAAGAGAAAGTGGATGAGCCTAGGAATGAAAAGGAGGTGAGAGGGAATAGGTAAAGGATAAGGACAATTAAGATAAAAATGGAGAAAAAAGATAAGGCAGAAGGGAGCAATCATATTGTAACAAAGGGATTAGGGCTAAAGAGCGGGGAAGAAAAGAAGGGGGTGGAAGCGCTGCTACTAAGCATATGGTGAGTTAAAGGCAAGGTAGGAAAAGTTAGACTGGAGGGGAGAGAATAGAACGAAGTGACGGTTGTGGAATAAGAGAGCTGGGAAAAAGTTAGGAATAATGCGAAACTAAAATAGGATAAAGGGTGAGAAGGTGTGGGACAAGGAGAAGGAAGTGTTTAAGGAATTGCAGGGGAATGTTTTTCGTAGAAAGAAGGAGGTGGTCGTACAACAGGGCGGATGAGTGATAAAAGTGTTGTACTGGAACGTAGCAGGAGCAAAGAAGAAAGATAAAGATTTCTGGATGTATGTCCAGCAATTTGATGAAGTGGGACTGCCAGAGACATGGGTAGAGAGAAAGGAATGGGATAGAGTAGAGAAAAAGTTGCCAAGTGGATACAGTTGAAAGCTCCAGGAGGCGGTCCGAGTGACGAAGAAAGGAAGGGCTAGTGAGGGAATTATAAGGGGGGTCAGGGATGGATTAGAGGAAAAAGTGCATAAAGAGGGAGAGGCAGAGGGCGTACAAATAAGGGTAGTTAAGATAGGAGGGGTGACGCGTAATTTTGTGTGTATGTACAATAAGGATTAAAAAAGGGTGGAAGACATGCTAGGAGAGTGAGAGGAGGGTATGGTGGCCCTGGAGGGGGGACTTCAGCGTTGGTCCACTTCCGACCAGTGACGGAGTTAGTATCTGACGATGATTGATAGATTCTGGCGATGGGCTGAGGCCGTTTCTATAGAAGATATCGAAGTTGAAACTATATGCAGGGCTTTTATTCACTTCTGGATTTTCCGCTACGGGCCTCCTGAGACTTTGATGAGCGATCAGGGCAGCCAGTTGTTTGTATAGTATTTCTTTAAGGGTTCCTGGGCTGTTCCTATTTTCAGAGGATTTTACTCCAGAGCAAAACATTTTTCTTAAGAAATTTCAAAAGCATATTAAAAAAATAAAGCCAGTACCTGTTGGACATAAATAAAAAAAGGGACTACAATTATTCACCAATTTTGATATATATTTCTAAATGCCTAAAATCTAAATCCTGCAGAACGTTTTTAGGTTCAATTTTTTTGCTTACACCCTGTTAAATTTATCACTTAAACGAATAGAACGTCAAAATTGGACATTTTACGAATATTATTTTTTTTCTCCGAAGAAAAGACGTAAGAGAAGTCGCTATCTATCATAATTATTGCAGATATACTTCAGGAACATAAGTATTATGTTTAACATTTATGTTAATTGTTACAAACAATCAATATAAACAATCACTTTCATACGGTGCTTAACCACAAAGAAACTTCATCTTGATTAAAAATTCCTGAATATCTCGTATAAGTAGTATTAAGAATGGAAAATAACCATTAGTGAACAATTACCACTATTATAAATATTCTAATAAACAAATTGTGTTATTTTACCTTTTTAAAGGTGTTTTTCTCATCAACGAACTTTCAAATTAATTCTAAATGAAAATAAATAGCTGAAAAAATATAAATATTAAATATGTTTAATGTTAATAACAATATCATTAAGAAATTCAAAAATTGAGCATTTACCATAAGAAAAAAATGTTTTTTTCTGCTAAATCATGTTGCAGTTTTCTAAGTGGTTTTAATTCATCAAGAAAGTGTCGAAAAACTCGCTATTGTTATTGTAATTAACACTATTTTAAATAAACAGTCACAATAGTAGTGCCTAATGAAGTAACTTACACAGTCATTCTGAATTAAAATTATCATAAAATAATTTTTAATTTGTTAATAATATTGTTATTACAATAACAATATTTAACAGTTATATTTTTCTGCAGCTATTTCTTATAATTTAGAATTAATTTGAAAGCTAGTTGATGCGAAAAACAATACTTGTTTTTTGTTGTAGTTGAGCACTGTACAAGGATAATTTTTTATATAAATTGTTTATAACAATTGAAATAAATCTGAAACCTAATATTCATATCCTTGAAATATATCTGCAATAATTCTGATAGATAACGATTTCTCTCAAGTCTTTTCTTCGGAGAAAAAAAATTCTTAAAATGTTCAATTTTGATGTTCTATTTGTTTAAATAATAAATTCCACAAAAGCAAAATTAAAAAATCGGGCCTAATTACGTTCGAAATTTCGAAAAGCCGTTTGAACTTATTCTAAATATGTTTGAAGTTAATAAACCCAAAATATGATACTGATTGGCTCAACGGCATTTGCTCACTCCGAAAATAGTCTCGAACTTCAAATTTTAACACGCATAATTTACGCGCAGATATTGTTCCTCCGAGACAGGGAAACTGCTTTACTAGGAGCTGTCGAAATGAGAGAAAAAAAGAAGTTTGCATCTACCATCACGGAAGAATATCTTGATTATCCTGACAGTGAGTCTGATCTTCTTATAAGTCATTCTGAGCATAAAATTAGTCTCTATGACTATGTCGACAAAATTATGGAAGACCCTTTAGATTATCTGTAAAAACGGACTGATTCTCTAAATTTTTACTTTTGAACTTTGACTATTATTTTTATCCCTGTATCTATCGAAAATAAAGTAAAATATATGTAAAATATTGAAAATTCAATTTTGTGAAAAACTTAGCATGATTTTCTTTATTTGTCGAGGCACAATTTCATGGAACATAAATCTTTTTTAATGAGTTTTAGTTGATTTTGCTCTGCGATACTTACTGAATAATGTTATATCTAAATTTAGAAACAGACACTAATAGGTTAAGGTTTCTTGAACTTGTGAACCGTTTTGTGATAAAATTATGAAAGGGACATATATGATGAGACGATAGATAGGGAGTTGAAGCAAGGGAGTCCGCTTAGCCCAAAGCTTTTTGCGATTTCAATTGCGGATATGGAAAGGAAGCTAGCGGTCAAAATGGTAGGAAAGGTGAGGATAGGAGGGGTTAGAATTTGGTAACTCGCGTATGCAGGTGACATAGTGTTGCTCGCAAGAAGTGAAGATGCGTTCAAGGAGACAATGAAGAAGTTGATAAGAATAGGTTGGAACTAAATGCGGAAAACTCCAGGGTTATGATGTTCAGAAAAGGAGGTGAAAAGGATAAGGAAGGAAAGACAAAATGAAAGGCAAATGCAGTACAAGAGGCAAAAAAGTTTTTTACCTAAACTTTTTGTTTATGAGAAATAGGAAAGTGGATAACTAAATGAAAGAGAGAGGAGGTAAAATGTGGTGTTAACGCGTGTGTAAGGGAGTGCAATGAATACGCTTAATTATATTGTTAGGAGGGAGGTGGAGAGAACAAGTTAAGAGATTCTAACTGAGAGTCAAACTTGTAAGTATGAGGAAAATTTTGTGGAAGTGGGGGGAAGTTAGCTAGTTTCGAAGTGTTGGTAGGAGAAGAAGAAAAAGGAAGAATAGGGTAAGGTAAAGTTCAGCGAGAAAGATATTTTCGAAGGAATCGGCTGTAGAGGACAAAAAAAGAGAGAGGAGGTAAAGAAAGAAGATGAGGCGTGGATTCATAGAGAGTTTTAAAAGGTTGTGGCTTCCTATGGAGAAGAGGATATGTGAATTGAACTGAAAGGGGCATAGAGAAGGCAAGATTGTAGAGAGGAGAAGCAGTAAATATAATGTGAGAGAGCTGATCTCCGACCGTCAGATAACCTTGGGCGCGACTTAGGGCTCATGTTAAAAAAGGTGAATTTTACGCAAGCGTATAACTCTATATTAGGAGGCATGAATAGACCCTATTCGGCGTTTTCGGCATACCGCATTTCCGGCATACCAATTGACTTGTTGGTGTCAAGTTAAGGATTAATTAACCAATTAATAGATTAGTTATACCTTCTTAAGCTCAATGTGACAAGGAGGGGGATCAGCGGAAATAATGAGAAAAAAGAAATAAAGTCGAACTGTATTAAAAAAGTAAAGACAGCATTTCTGCCTAAAGAACTTTCGTCCGACCCCTTTCTCTCACACCGGTAAATCTTTAGTTATGAGTGATCCTCGCGTTGGTTGCGATCTTAGTCTTCTAATTGAGGGTTTACATAACTAATATCGGCGGTATCAATAGTCACAATGATCGGAACGGTTTGAGTATTCTACCAATCTTAAATCTTTTAAATCTTTAATCTTATACAAATATTAATTCTTATTTTTCACTTAGGTTAATCTTCTCGTAGCTCATAGATAAAAAAAATTATTAGCATGGACGAAATAACAAAAAAATTCGTTGATTTATACGGATTTGATCTTGTTAAAGTATCCCGTCACGATTTTTTCTGGGATTGGTGAGCGGACCACCAGTTCTGTCCCATGAGTGCTCGGAAATCTCTGGCTAGTCTGTCGTTATGCCTGCAGGCCTTTTGTATCTTTTTTTGCTGTTCCTATAATTCAGGCCCGCCATAAAAAAGTTTCTGCTCTGACATCCGTGGCCACTTGTCGGCGATGACCATATCAGAGCGGTGAAGGGATCCACAGTTGGGGCAGTTTGACTTTGCGTATTCTGGTTCCCCGCAGCTGTAGCAATGGAGACCCATAAGCTCCCTCTGGGGTCACTGACCCGCTGTGTGGCCCAACTGATGGCATGCGAAGAATTCTGCCGCGATAGGTCCGTGGTAAGTTCTGGGCTTCCGGGCTCCCATTTTTAACCATCCTTTCCTTGAAAGCCGGTCGTATCTTAGATAACGCTGCCACTGGATTTCTTCCAAGATTCCTTGTTGGACGGGGGCGGAATTTTTTGGACTGGTTTTACGTAGTCTGACTTTTTCGTCCATTAGATCTCCTTCGATTCTCTTTTGGCCGTCTTTTCTCCCAGGAACTGGAAAACACAACAAACAAAAAAAGCACAAGAAATCCAGTTACGGAACAGTAGCGTCGTTTCCTACCCCCGCCGATCTAGATATAGTTAATTTAATATGCATCTTCCATTCAAGTATTGTCCTCCCCCTAACCTCAAAATAATATTTTAGAAGGCGGATATATTCCTTTACCGAAAATTTTCCATTGAGCGTGGTTAGACGACAAACAGATGACAAATTTTTTGTACATTTTGTAGGGACCTACGAACTTTTCTGAAAGTTTTTCTTGTTAATATATGTGGCCTGTGATTCCTAAGCTCTATCAAAATTACAAGTAATTAAATCCCTCAAGTGGTTCAACCTCCTCACGCGCTCTAACCATCCCTTTGTATCGGGCGGTATCCTCGGGGTGCTCCTCTCAAGGTCTCTCCTCAAGTGCCGGTACGGTATTGGGTTCCTACCAAAATTAAGGCAAGCCACCATGGTTTTGAGGATTCTGTTTACTCGCTCCGTGGGATTTACATGGGCGCGATATGATATGACCCAGCGCGTTATAATCAGATCCTTAAAAATTCTTTTCAATAGGTGGGCCATTTGCGGCCCGTACAGGCTCATTACGTGCTCAGTACCTGGTGTAATACGCCTTTCTGGTGCAAAATCTCAAAAGTCATATTCCAGGAGCCCCAGGGACAATCAGGCCAGACGTCCGGCAAAATAAACTTTAAAATAAAACCCGTCTATGAATTCTCGGAAATTTCTGATTCCCCAAACCACTGCTAAACCATAACGACCGGGGCGGTCGATTTGCTTCTGGAGTCTTCACAATGCACTCTAATAACAACCTATCCAACTCTGCGTACATTGCCTCTTTAACCTTTGGCGAGACGATCCTGTAACGCTATTTGATTGGTGGGTGACCCTGGACATCTATCATATATTTAGCGAGATGAGTGGCGCGGAGTTGGCCTACGTTCTTGGTCATTGGGGAGAGTTCCATATCCAAGAAGCCTTTGAAATTCTCCCTTTCATCGTCCCGCAAACCCAAAATTTCAGAGCATCCGTTCTTTTTTACGAGTCACGTTTTTAGTGGATGTGGTTTGCCCTCCTCACTGTTAATCCATATTTGCTTTGTTTTCGCACCAAGTCTAAATCAAATTTTTCTTGCAAATCCAACCCTAAGATTAACTCAGTGTCTAAATTGCTTGTAACCCCGTATTCGCAGTTCCTGTTAATGATCTTTATTGTTAGCGATAAATTTACCTTATCATCGACTTCATCCCGAGTACCATTGGCCATTATCATTATTGATCGACGAGAGCGATCTACGAGTACCTCGATCCCCAATGAGTTCAAAACTCTTTCCGAAATCTCCTTTCTGATAAATGTCCTATTGGATCCGGGGTCAAACAGCGTATCAACGAGAATCGGGTTGATCGTTACTGTGAGGTGTACTCAACCACGTTTTTCCTCGGTGTGGAGGGGATAGCGAGAGGACAAGTAGAGAAATTAAGGAAAAATGGGGGAGGGAAACTAGGTGAAAATAATGAGAGGCTTAATAGCAAGAGGAAGAGAAATGAAGAGAGGGGCAATGTTCGAAAGAAAAGTAGGGGGAGTAAGGGGAGGGAACTGTAGAAAAATTGAAGAGAAATGTGAAAGGGGAAGTGAGGGAAATTTGAGAGTAATTAGATGTGAGTACGGACATTGAGTGGAGTGCGGGGAGGTCTACCAGGGTAGTGCGTGTAAATAGGAGATGGAACATGATGGGTAGAGAAACAAAGTAGGGGAAGGGGTGTATTAGCTGGGAAAGTGTGGAGAGATTGATGTAGAGGAGGAAAAAGTTGGGAAAGGAAATGGTAGCAAAGGTTAAAGTGAGGAGAAGGGAGTGTTTCAAAAGTAGAGGAGATAAAGTATAGTAAGGAATCGAAAGTCAATTTAAGTATGATTAAAATTATTCTATAGTCAGTATAAGTGAATTTAATTCATTATGGAAATTAATTAAATTGAAGAAAATTGTGACTGGATTGCAGGTCAATGCAATGTAATTAACACTAAAATGATATGAAACTATTAGAATATAAAGGTCAATTAAAAATGCCTCATTTCACGATGCATTCAGCTGAATGCAATTATTTATTAAACGGTGTCATGAAAATTTCGACAACTAACGAAGTATTTCTTCAGATTTTATGCAGAATTTTTCCTATTTATTTTGGCTTATTTTACCCTCAATTTTGACTTATTCAGCTATAGGTACCTCGGTAAAAAAGAAATTGTTTTTATCCCAAATTACTAATGAAAGATTTCTGTAACAATATGATCGATAAGTATTCTCTATTTCGCTTATTCAATGGTACTGAAATCGCTTGAATATTTCAGATTTGAGGTATTTTATGTATAATTTACATAGATGAACCAATAAAAATTAAAAGCTTTTACGGAATGGAAATATCAGCAGTTTTTGGAAGGCATAATACGATTTTATCTTTCAATAAAGAAAAGAACACACTAATTTAGTACACGCTGTACAATTTATTTTCTTGAATTTCAGGAAATAGTAATTTGTAACTGTTATAAGTCTACAATTTTAATATTAAATTATTAAATGTTGAAGTTTTTGAATCAATAATTCTACAGGTGCAGTTATCTCGGCAAAGCGAGTGCTCCCTGGTGCGAAATATCTGTAGAACATAAGATCCAAAAAATCTTCATTCAATATTGGTACAGTTATATCATCAATATAGCCATCTATGCGTAGTTTTACTTTTCAATATCTATTATTAAGATCGACTCTGCGCGCCTTGAATGCAAGCAATTGTCCAGTATTCGTGAGTACTCCAATGACAAAACCATTCTGTTCTGCTACTTCATAAAATCTTGGTTCTAAAACCGTATCTTTCTTGTATACAAATCTTCGAAATGATGAATATTGATCCGCATGGGATATGGATGAACTGCATCTACTTTATGTGGCTAAGCTAATTTTGGAAAAAGAAAGTTTAAGTAGTGACTTAGGTATTGCACGGAAAAAGTTCCATAATTTTTAAAGTGATTTAGAAATAAAATTGTTAAGTAATTACTGTGGATTAATGCAATAATATGTCTTCAAAAGATACGTAAAAATTAAATTTAAGATTTTGGGTATTTTTACAGTACGGCGTTAAATGAACTAGACAACGGAGTTCCAGAAAATTTGGATGGCCATGCCACGCCGCGTGATATTTTTTTCCCATTTGAAAAGTTTGTATTATCATTTTTATTACACCGGATATTAAAAATAAAAAATTCTTTAATTATTTGAAAGAAAGTTCCACACGTCGAAGGTAGCGTCAAAATCTTATATTTCTGTTTCAATTTGTTCAAAGGTAATGCAAACGCAAGATGCCACATGCAAACAGACTTGGTCTTAAATCGGGTACCCACCCCAGAATATGGAACGCGCCTGTGCCAGAAAAATTTTACTTCCCGATTACCCTTCATTTAGGCAAAAAATTACAAACTCCTAAAGATGTATGGACGTGTGGTCTCCCAGACCATATTATGCTTTTTATAGGTGCGTCCTTCCTCTACTGATGTAAACAAATATCTATTCTAAATGTTGATAAAGTTTGTTTATTTCTTACTTATTCCAATGCCCCTTCACATACTTGTAGAGGTTAGATAGGAAAAACTTCTTCACATATTTAATTAGATAATTATATATATATATATATATATATATATAACTTGTCTGAACACGCTTTATAAAATATTCACAGCTATCCTAAATGATAGGATTGTTCGAGCAATTG
>NC_046657.1:15733820-15736760 GCF_010883055.1 Belonocnema kinseyi | reverse complement strand
ACCGATGATTCATTCATCGGCTGTAACAATAGATCCTTTTCAGGTAAAAATTGTCCATGTACCTGATGACGGATTTTTTATGTAGCCAGCTCTCCGTCTATTAAGGGGTTACTCTACCATGTTTTTTTGAAAAAATCGATTTTCCAAAAATCACAGATTCTTTTAGTTGACATGTGCAGAAATGATAAATGAAACACTATTTTACTCATAAATTCCGGGAACAGCCGTAAAAAGGCGGAATACGCGGAGGGTCTCGTGGACGGATCTGTGCTGGGTCGCGCCAACCTGTGGCGCCAAACGTTCAGCTTATCTATACTTTCCTTATCTCTCCTCTCAATAAACATTTTGATTAGATAATTGTCGATGCTTACATTCAAACAAATTTTACTCTTAGATGCCATTGTAACACCAGGCATTAGCCCCTTCCAGAAGCCCTTAAGAAAGTAGAAGGGAACCGCCTATATAAGCATATCATTAGACACATTAGACATTACTCTGTTATATCGATTTGTACTTTGAAGTTTATATTTGAAATAAAAAAACAGTGTTTCCTTGTGACACACTTATTTTTAAAAAACTAAATAATTATTTCGGACCGTTACATTTTTGGCGATCCTGCCAGGATAGGGCAACACGACTAAAGGTTTCGACGGTTGCCAACAAGAAGTCAAAATTGCCTTATCATCGTACCAAAAGGAACTGGAGGATAAAAAAAAAGTGAACCACGGTTCTCGCCAAAAGCCAGAGTATTCCGGACTATTACTACGGTATAGCACGTTAACTTAAAGAGGCAACTTGTTAGTGAGTGTATTAAATAGCTCCTATTTTACGAAGAGTTACCTGACTGAAAAACTTGGAAGAAAGGAAAAACAGAAGAGGATACAGACTATTGTTACGTCATACTCTTACGTTAACGAGTAATTTAATAACAATATTAGTGGGTGAATTGAGTAGCCCCTATACTACGAAAGTTATTAAAAGAAAGTTAACAATCAATTGGGGCTCGTCACATAGACGGTAAGTCCTTGAGCGTGCAAAGCAGTGCAGTAAGGCTCTGAAGAAGAAGACCCGGCAACAACACAGCGCAGTGTGGATAGAAGAGATCAACACTTCAACAACTGTCATCAGCAACATCAACAACAAAATTGTAAGCATAAAACACACTTAGTTTTAGTCAAATCAGTAAGAGTATAAATCCCCTCTGCAGACTGAGGAAGGCGACGGAAATAGAATCATAGTTAATTCTATTTCCAGTGGGGTTAAGTTTACTGATTTGCGTTAAGATAGCCCTTGCACTCCAGACATCTTACCGTCAATAAAATAATTCAGTACTTTGGTATGGTTGACTAGTTTGTAGCAACTAGTTGGCGAATATCAAAGTAATAAATAACACAACAAATCGCGACACTAAACACCCGTCACCTAAACAAAGTAGTAGTAAGTCAGGAAAACTGGCGTTCAACACATATAGGGAAAATTTGACAGGCTATAACTCTCAAGACTCAGACGGTGACGAACAGACGGACAACTCTTTCGCCTTCGCACCCATCATGTCGAGAGTACCATCCCCAGTTCCTGTTACCATGGAGCAAGCACTACAGGACATCCTAAATAAATTGAGTACTATGGGCCTAAAAGTATCAGTATTAGTTAGAGAAAATGAAAATAGAACTAGAGAAATAGCTCTGTTAGGAGAGTCAGTGGGTTTGAAATCAAAAATTGAAACAGACATAGAATATACTTCTGACAACACCGAGGAAGAAAAAGAAAACGAAAAAACCATGAAAGAAATCGAAAGTGAAGGACAAAACTCTATACCCAACGTTAGTGACGAAAGAAAAGAAACTGAAACACTTTCACCTAACGCATTAAGAAATGCCAAGGAAAGAGAAAGTGAAGGCCAGACACCATTAGGAAGCACGGATCACCCAATAGACAACAATGCAGAGGTGAACAAAATTCATCAAAACCTATTACGACATCACGATTACTCAAGAAACATGACTGTCGAAAGAACACACTCCAGCATTACATCAGAGGAGGAAGAAGAAGAAGATAACTATGTCCCAATACGCCAGTCAACACCTAGCGTAAATAACATACCAGCCAAGGATTTGATTAGGACCATTAAACCATTGAATGGGCAAGACGATATTGGTGTAGAAGACTTTATTAAAATAGTCAAAAGAGCACAAAAAAGATGCTCACAACCAGAACTGTTACTAGATTACATTCTTGCCGAAGAAATAACGCAACAAGCAGAAAAATGTATAAGATATACACAAATTAATGACTTCGAAACATTATATGAAACTTTACGCTCAAATTAAAAACAGATAGGGTCAGCAAGTGCCCTTCGAAGCAAATTAGATAGTTGCAAACAAGGAGTAACGGAAACAATACAAAATTATAATATACGATACCGACAAGTAGTCAATGAATTAAAATATGCAGTTCAAGGAGCCCATAGTCAGCCTATGAAAAGACGAATGACTATAGATCTTGAAGAAGAAGAATGCTTGAAAAAATATCTACTTAACTTACGACGAGAAATTGGACTACAAGTAAAGGCACAAAAGCCTTCCAGTCTCGCTGAAGCCCAAAACAATGCAGTTGAAATGGAAATGTGGCTCAAAGAAGCTCAGCCTAGCACATCTACAAGAAATAGCACCACATTCAGAGTACCAATTAGACACAACCTGTTATCATTAATTAAACAATCTATACCACAAAGATCCCAAATAAATATCAACATACATAAAAATAACGGACAGACTCAAGTATCAGAAGACAGATCTGCAATGAATTGTCACAAATGTGGGAAGCCCGGACATTTTGCCAATCAATGTTTCGTGAAGACAAATTTTCCACAAGGCCAATATTTAAAACGACCACCAGAGCAAGCAATCAGGAATATACAAGAAGAGAAGGAAGAGGAAC
>NC_046657.1:15728642-15733720 GCF_010883055.1 Belonocnema kinseyi | reverse complement strand
TTAGCTCACATACTATCTAGTTGTCCAACACACGCGGGAACGACCTACATTCAAAGGCACAATGCGGCACTAAGAGTGCTTTATTACCATCTCTGTCACTCTCACGGCATTCACATTAATACCGCTCCTCTAAATGCTTCTAGGGAAATTGAGTCAATTGTCGAGAATGCGAAGTGCCGCATATACTGGAACTTTATATTCTCGACAATTGTTTCTGTTGCTAACTCGAGGCCTGGCATGGTTCTTCTTGACTTCGAGAAGCGAATCATGTTCGTTATCGAATTTTCGGCACCAGCTGACAAAAACATCATAGCCAAGGAGAATGAAAAGAAAGAGAGGTATCGAGACCTTATAAGGGAGTTGCAACGATTGTACCCGGAATATTCTGTTAAACTGATCGTCCTTATAATCGGCGCTCTTGGAGGTGCCAAGCTTTCACTTGATAATAGCTTAAAAAGCATCCTTGCGTGTCAACAATATGCTAGAACACTTGCGGGAAAAATGCAGAAGGCGGTTGTCCTTGGGTCACTCCGTGTTCTTAGGGTGCACGCAGCTTTTGCTGGATCGTCGTATTGATTCCTTTACAGACTGTAACCACCTATCTCACGGTTGTGAGAGGTGGTTGAGGCTGAAATTTTACCGCGATTTCGCTGGCAGCGGGTGCAATTTTTCAGATTAGAACCCGCTCCCGGCGAAATCCTGCGGTTGTCCTTATGACAAATTTTTAATTATATAGGGGTCTGTAAGACCTCACGTGCATATTAATTTAAAAATGAAATATTTCCATACTTGAATACTAAATATATTTAATTATTCTTTTCTTCTCTTTAATTTTCAAGAAACCTTCCCTTTTTCACCTTTTCTTTATTTTAGCTTAAATGCGAATTGAATTATTAGTACCCAATAAGATAATTTTACAATTTTTGGTTTAAAAATTATTCAGTTTGGTTAAAAAGTCTCCTATTATATTTTTGGGTCTGAATTTATCTCGAACTGTAAAAATAATTCTATTATTGAAAAATTATATCTTGAGGTTAAAAATACAACTTTTTAAGAGGAAATTAGTTTTTTGACCTCAAAATTGAGCAATTTTTTCGATAATTCAGTTGCGTGGTTAGAAATTCGGCTTTTTTGTTAAAACTTTAATGTTCTGAGTGGTTGTTGGTTTTGAATGAAAATGTAACTGATTGTTAACAAATCTATTTGTCCGGTGCAAAATTCAACTACTTGGCTTAAGTTGAACTGTTTTGCTAAAAATGTATTCTTTCAAGAGTCTCCTCTTTGGTTAGAAGTTAAACAATTTCATTAAATATTTCTTTAAACTTATTTGATTTTTTTAAAAATTTGACTGCCCCTAAACACTTTTTATGTTGTGTCTATGAAAATACGTACTTTCCATACACAAACACAATTAGGAATATAGTTTTAGAATGAAGAAAGTAAAATAAAGTGCATCCAAATGAATGAACAAATTACGTGGTGGTAAAGAATCCCCAAATTATGTACAGAATTGCCAAACAAGTCAAAAATGGAGAAAAAAAATCGGAAAAAATACTTGTTGCTCACAAAAAAGAGGATAAAGGTATTGAAATTTTTTTCAAAAGCACCGAAGAGGATAACTACCCCTAAATTGTTTCACATGATTAACCTTTGTAATTAAATATTGTGAGCATTATTTTGAAAGTTTGTTCAATTTTAAGGTATGCGATATGTTTTAAATGAATCACCTTGTTTTTTTCGCAGGATAAAATTGATTCCAGAATATGTAATAATAAAATACTGAATAATTCATGTCATTCCTTTTGGAATAATTTTAAAATTCACAATTTCATCAAATTATATATTATCATCATAACTTAATATTTAGAGTGGGACGATGGTCGTGGGGGCTAAAGCGTAGGCTTTGGACCCACTCCTTCGGCTTGCGGGTTCGATTCCCGCCTCGCACTCTGGAAGAGTCTCGGTGGCCCATGCGGTGAACACTAGCCTAGCAAGGGAGTTGTTCATCTCCGGAGAGTCGTGGGACCGGTACCTCTAGAGAAAAAGGTTTTCTCTAAGTACTTAAGGCTGTTGCTCTTGGTGGTTCGGAACCCACCTTAAACTGTAGGTCCCCCTTCCACCACCAAGTAAGTGTGTAGAGGGTGTGGACTTTATCTTCATTAATTCCTGTATAACGCATTGTGACATATTAGGTTGTACAAATATCATTGTAATTCGACGTTCCAGGTGTAAGAAATCATTATGTTTTAAAGGATCCAAATCAAGTCACATGCGGGAAGTCACTCTGCGGCAAGTTACACCTGCAGCATGTCACATATGCGGAATGTTATATCTGAGGAATGTAACATCCACGGAATCTCACAACTGAGGCAAGTCACATCTGTGGCATTTCAAATCTGCGGCATGTCATATCTACAACATGTCACATCTTCGGCATCTCTTCCTAGCGGCTTCTGTCCCGCGCAGCATTTCTCACTGTGAAGATGATATTTTTGCTGCATATCTCACTGGTACCAGTTCTTGCAGTGGGATCCCTCCCTTCCAAAAAATTTAAATGTCCAATTAAAAATTGTGCAAACTGAAGCAAGTCTCACGGGACTAATTGTCTTTTCGGTGACAAGTCTTCGCTGGACAAAAATTACATCTTCTGCATCTCCTACAAGCGAAAAGTCTCTCTAGTGGCATTTCTCGTCCGTGGAAAAATGTTCAACTACACATCAAAGTGCCAAAAGTGCGGCAAGTCTCTAATGACTGATGGTCACCGATGATATATCCAAGTAACTTAAATTGCAATATAAAACTTTATAATGATCTCTTCGTAAATGATTTTAAATGCGCTCATACGTGCCACTTTCGACATTAACAAAAAACCATAATCAACCCCCTCATTACCGCTTGTTACGATCCACTATCCGATGATATCTCCAAAGAACTTAAATCGCAATATAATAATTAATAATGTTCTCTTCGTATAAAATTTCAAATGCACTCATACGTGCCACTTTCGAAATGAACAAAAAAACATACTCAAGCCCCTCATTGCCACTTGTTACGATCCACTATCCGATGATATCTCCAAATAACTTAAATTGCAATATAAAAATTAATAATGTTCTTTTCGTATAGAATTTCAAATGCACTCATACGTGCCACTTTCGACATTAACGAAAAACGATAATCAACCCCCTCATTACTGCTTGTTACGATCCACTATCCGATGATATCTCCAAATAACTAAAATTGCAATATAAAAATTAATAATGTTCTCTTCGTATAGAATTTCAAATGCACTCATACGTGCCACTATCGAAATGAACAAAAAAACATACTCAAGCCCCTCATTGCCACTTGTTATGTTCACTTGTTATGTATCAAGTGGGAATGAGGGGGTTTATTATGGTTTTTTGTTAATTTCGAAAGTGGTGCATAAGAGCGCATTTGGAACTCCATAGTAAAGTCTCTTCATCAATGCGGATTGAAAACCTTTTATTTTTCTTATCATTATTCGTAAACTTTTGTTACCTCCACATCTTAGGCAATTTTCAAGATTTTCAAAACAAAATTTATGGCGCATATGAGCGCATTCGAAGATCTTTAAGATCATGTAACTATGATATAAATCCTACGGTTTCGTGGCGCCAAATTTTTTATTGGTGGCTCATTTGAGCGCATTTGGGGCGCAATTCAGTTGGATGTAGAAATCCCGAAATTTAAAAGGGGGTGGAACTGGTGCAACTGACCTTTAAATCGCAACATTTGGTTAAATCCGCGAAAGCCATTTTTTTACATAAGACTAATAACTTCTGATTCACTCAAACTGTGTGTTAAATCACAATCCAATGCGACTATTATTTCGAAAGTTATTCTGTAGACAGACAACCAGTACCACCGCAGCAACAACGACGATACCGGGCAGGCAGCCACCGATGAAAAAACTTTTTTTTATGACTCAGGGGGCCTCAAAACGTCGACATTTAATGAAATCCACGTAAGGTATTTTTCGCATAAAACTAATACCTTCTTATTATGGATGATACTGTAATAGAATAATATTATAATAAGGTAAGTGCAATTTGTTATTTATATGGATAAATGAATGTAAACGTTTTGTCTCTAAATGCATTAAAATTAGGGTAATCATTATTGCAGTAAATGCTTCTGGAAAGTTGCTTACGATGAACCGCGAGCAAAACTTAACCTGAAAGTTTATTTCACAAATTATTTAATTTGTAAAATAGCTTTTTACAAACATTTCCTCCAAAAATGATTGCTGTACTTTTAAATTCAGAACTTTTAAATTAATTTATCCATATAAATAACAATTTGCAGTTAACTCATTATGTTATTAAATTTATTTCTGATTGGAAGAAAGGGAAACAACGATATTTTGAATCTGTATTTTAATGCATTATTTTTGAAGGAAATAAGTATGCAATAGTTAAATTCTGTGCATATTTGAAGTGATATTCGTTATGCACCCAGGCGGAACGAAGTAACCGAAAGAAGCCTCTACAAAGTACCCTTGAAGACCCCACTGTGTCCCCCTTCGATTGCTTCTTTAAAAACTTAAAAAATATCAATATCAACTTTTAAATTGTCGAACTTCGGATTCCACGTTAAAATTTGCATTAGAAACTCACGGATTAATCGCAATATTTTTTCTTACAGAGTTAAAAACTACAAAAAAAAATTAAGTATCGGTCATTTACATGGACCGAAGGTGGTTTCAAGTGCATCTTCCTTTAGTAGCGCTTAATAAGCGTCCTGTCGGTAACTTTAGGAATTTTGTCTGCATGCTAGCTCCACTCAGCGAAAATCTCATACAGCAACGCTGCGATGAAAGTGAGAGAATTTTATTTTTAAACTTCGCGCACAACATACTACTTGAGCTATTATGGATGCGCTTGAAGTCACCTTCAGCAGAAGTTAATGATATTTTTAAACATTTTTAACGCTACAAAAAAAAGTATTGCGATTAGTCCGTGAGTTTCTAATGGAACTTTTAACGTAGAATCCGAATTTCAATCATTTAAAAGTTGATCCTGCTGTTTTTCTGAGTTTTTAAAGGAGGAACCGAA
>NC_046657.1:15714839-15728542 GCF_010883055.1 Belonocnema kinseyi | reverse complement strand
AAATATGTATACTGTAATAGTATACAGCAACTAAATTGTTCTATAAAGAGATAAATATATTAATAAATAATAAACGCGAAGGGAAGTAGAGAAAAAATAATGTTGAAGATCAATAAATCGTTATTGTTAAATGAACAATGGCATTTAATAAAAGTAGGAACGAATTTTTATGGAAAGGAGAAATAATTCATAATTCAATCACATGATGAAATGAAAATTGTGGTATCAATAAATTAAACCAATAGCTGCTACAATTTTCTCTCTATCATCAAATCTACCACCTAACAATAAAAAGGCTAGTAACACTACATTAGAAGAAAAACAAATCCATAAAATTAATTTTGTTTCCCAACATCTTCATTTAAAAAATGTTATACAATATTTATTACTAAGTAAATTTCTATCGCTGACACGCATATATGGAGTTTTTTATCTAAAGAAAGAAAGGGTTGTACGATTCGTTACTCATAATCTCATATTCAGCAAAATGATCAATTAAACATAATTTTGAAAAAGTTATACATAATTACAAAGTTATTTATAAACACTTAATTTTAGTTCATGCATTGTTACTGCTCCTTTTGAAATATATCAATTTACTTGTACTTATATTTAGTTTACTGCTCTTTAGAAAACAAACGGACTCTGTCAAATGTTTGATTATTTTTCATCATACTAGTCACCAGGCTCGGTTAACTGTGTAGGTGGAAATTACGGATTTTTAAAACGTTTGCACGGGGACTGAAAGGAAGTAAGAGTTGCGAGATTATTTCTTCAGCCCATGCCAGATAGCTCAAATTGATGTAAAAAGCGCGTGCGCGAAAAATTAATTGTTCAGTTATTTGTTGCTGTGACGTGTTATCTGATGCTGTCACTGCAAAGTGATGCATATCTGACTCACAGACTTTTTCTACTGAAAGTATAAAAATAAAAGCAAAATTAAGTAAATGAGAAACGTAAAATGGGAAATAGAATGCTAATTATTTTAAATTTCTTGTGTTGCGTTACTTGTTTCCCTAATTTTGTCTTTATTCATAGTTTTAAAAAAATTATTTTAATAGTTAACACATACAAGAAAGAGGCATAAACACATATAGCGACCAAAATGAACGCTTCTGTAGTTCTCCTGTCCATCGCAGAGAGCGTTGAATTTCGCCATTTATTTCCCACACAATTGACCGAGCCTGCAGGTGCTGTCCCATGTGGGCAGAAAATGTCGTCAAAAAGCAGAAACTCTTGAGAGTGAAAGCGATTAAGAGATATATTTGTCTCTTTTACTCTCACGAATTTCTGCTTTCCGCCGACGTTTTCTGCCCACATGGGACTGCACCTTTACGATCACTCACCATTGCTAGACCATCCTCAACGTGCAGAGGGTGTCACGACTAAGGTTTGTTTATATAAAGACACTCTTATTGACTATTTCAAGCAGTTGATCAATGAGCGATAGTAAATTTTGGTATTTGATTTATATAGAAATACAGCAATAGTCTTAAGTTTTCTTTGGCGTCTTTACGAACATAACCTCAATTTCTGGATTCTCACCGATTACAACTACAAAAAACATATTTCTAAAAATTGTAGTTCGATTTACTGTTATTGAAAGTAACATTCCAATTATTTCCTGGTCGTAAATTTTCAAATTCACGTATCTTATCACAAACCACAATCAATCTGAAAATATTTATAACGACGCCACCAAAAGTTCAGATTTTTTTTTTCACACTAATGATAAATATTCAATTTTACTTCTACAGCAATTAATCAGGCTCTTTATAAATCTATGAATAATGTCTTTATTTGCCATTCTTTTAGGCAATTATATCAAAATATTTTATATTTCAAAAAATACATATAATGATTACGCACGATCAGGGACTGAGAGTAATAGGTTTTGCTCACTTTGGATTTTATACACTGAACCGACGAAAAAGGGCCGGTTCGGTTTTACTCTTCTCAAGATTCGAAAATATTTACTGCAGGAAGAAAGTGATCCCATCCCGAGTGGACTTAGCCTCCTTCTCAATCACTCAGAAACAGATGGGTTGAAGCAGCAACTGGTTAGGTTTGAATCCCGAGCAAAACAGATACAGAGGATTGGTCCTTTAGTTTGTTTACTGATTAAAAAAAAATACCCGGGATTCCATCTTTGAAAGATCGAAACCTCCAGAATTCTGAAAGGTTTTGCTCCCGATGGAAACTTAACCGAAGATAATTTCAAACGATCCCGAAGGGAGCGAACTGCTATCCGAAAGAGCTAGGTTTTGAACCTACTCTCAGCTCTGGACTTTTACTCTCTGTCTATGCAATATGATTATAATCTCTGAGATTCTGTTTTTAAAATCAGAATAAAAGCTACTTTATAGTCATTTAGCAATTTCTCGCTAATTCCAAATTATATTTTACGCGTTTAAAACACAACTATATAATATACATTATTATTTGATTATGAGACAATATTGAAGTAATTTATTAATTAATTAATAATTTGTGAAGAAGTAATATTTAATTACAATTATAATTGAATAGAAATTTTTGATATTGATATAAATATTAAATAATGTAAAATTAATAACATGTAGAATTTCATTTTTTAATTAATTACTGTTTGTTAGCGATTTTATCATTTTTTAAATTCTATTATTTGTTTAGATTATATTTTCAAGTCTTTTTTTTCTAAAATTCAATTTCTTGAACGATTTTATTTTTTCAAATTAATTTATTTTTGAAAAATTTAACTTATTAAGGGATTTTTTTATATTTTATTTTTAAAATATCTGATTTAGCAATGTCATTTATTATCATTGTTTAAATAATAATTAATGAATTAAGAGAATACTAATGATTGATGGTAAAAGTATTCTAACTATAATTCAAATAAATTTGTTTGAAATTTAATTTTTAATTCTATGGTCTAAATATCTATAACTTTTATTTCAACAATTATTTTGTTCAAAATTTGTAATTAAAAAAAGAATTGATTTTCGTAATTTAATTCTTTAACCAATTCCAGTTTTTAAACAATTTTTTTCAATATTTCATTTCTTTTACCTTTTTGATTCATCAATTTTATTGTTTATCCATTTTATGTTTTCCTTGCATTAATTTTTTTAACAATTTTCTTTTTTTAATAATTACTTTTCCTTATCAATTGCAGCATTTTCTTAAATTCTATTATTTGTTTAAATAATAATTTTAAATATATAAATAGTTTTTGAAATTTAATTTCAAAAACTATTTGATTTTCTAAAACATTTTATTTTTTAACCCCTTCTATTTCGTAAACAATTGTTAAAGTTTTTCATACATTTTATTTAACAAAAAAATTTATTTTTGAAAATTTTAATTTTTCAAACAATTCATTAATTTTTTCAATATTTTAGTTTTTAATATCTTATAGATTAATTTAATTTATTATAATTGCTTAAATAATAATTAATTGACTAAGAGAAGAATAATAATACTCTATGATAAAAGTATTCTAATTAAAATTCACATAAATCTAATTTTATGAAGAAAAAAAATGCATTAGTCAACAATAATTCCAACTAGTGACCGTTTATCAAAATTCGCAAGAATATTGTATGTGGTGCCATCCAGTAAAGTTTCGTTTCCAAAAGATTCATCAGAAACGGCACGTTCTGATTCACTAAGAGATCGATCTCTTGAGAAACAGCAAAGGGGTTTTACTCTTAGGATTCAGCTCCTTAGAAGATTCAAATCCTATAGAGAGTCAGTAAGTCCGACCTTTCCAGTCTTTCGATCTTCTACTGATTCCATCCATACCGGAGTGGGGGCAGAGATCGTTCAGCGAAGAATTACTCTTCTCGGGATTTCGGTTCACTCGAGATTCACTCTCAGTCCCTGCGCACGATATGCATAAACAATAATGATTTATGAGACGGCCAATTGTATTTCTATGAATTTCAGTCTTTATACATAACTAAAAATTAATTTTTAATGAGCGAAAGACAAGAACGAATAATTTAAGAAGATTTTTTAGTATATTTAAAGTTTAGAATGACTCTGCAAATTTACCTAGTCTTGTATAATGACAATTTCTTTGGCATAAAAATACCATAACCTGTAAATTTACAAATCATTGTAATTGTATAGAATCTGACAAAAAAGTAAGATAATCTAAAAGGTAAGTTCCACACTGAAAGTGTATATTCGTTATTCTCCTTGAAAATGCTACTTTGGACGTAGTTAAGAATCAAAACCAAATCTGAGAACGGTTGTGTTCATTTGATGAGTAGGGTATAGAGTCTGCCTTCAAACTCGACTGTCAAAAAAACGGCTGAAGTCAAGAGATGTTCTTCTGCAGTTTTTCATTCCCCTGGCCGAATGTCCAGGCAAATGCGAGTACTTTCAAAAAGTAGAATTACGCCGTAGATTATCATTGATTTTCATTAAATTTATATAGTGATGCTAAGCACACCTTAGAAAAATAAAATTTTTACAGGCTCATACTCAAAGAAGTGGAGTCGTAGTGCCAAATGTTTTAAATTGCAGTGCTACATGTATTAAATTAACGGGCATTTTTAAATTGTCAATTATTCTTGATTCATTACCTAAGTGTATAGTTCACCATTCCACTCGTTTGTATTCGTCTCCTATGTTACTAGGGGATGGGGGGTGCGATGAATCCAGATCTGTAGTCTTAAGGGGGAGGGGTAGAAATATTCAAAAAATTTAAAACGAATCTTTGAGTCAAAAAATTTTGGTAATAGAATATGGCAATGTACTGGTTAAACTTTAATACTACTGCAACCATAGCATCACATTTCAGAATTTAAAGCATGATCAATTTTTTAATATTCTAATAATATTTTATTTGAATCAACAAAATAAAAAACAATAGAATATGCTTTTGAATGATAGTGTGTGAGGCACTATCTAGATTCTATTAAGAACTTATTAATAGGCCCTCATTGGGTTGCCTACTGATGACCTCGCTAGCTGAGCGTGACGCTTTCGGTTGCGCTCTCGATATATTGAAACTTTAGCGTCTCGATAGAAAATAGGAAATCTAGACAGGGTCTCTTAAGAACCAAGTTATAATTTCTACCCGGGATCTGCAAAAAAGATTCATGCAAGTACACACTTATACCATTTATTGTGTGGAAGTTTAGGAAAATTAAGAAGATTGTTTATTAATTTAAGAAGGAGAAATCTGAAGGACATTCAGTTTTAAATAATACAAGTTTAAGGTTCTCACAATTTTAAATGTTTAAATCACAATTTCTTTAATTTCACGAGGTACTGATTCCTTTTAAATGACTAATCTTTTAATAGTCTGTTGCTCTCATACTGTAGGTGTGAAATTGATTTAGAATAATTATCTTGTATACACAATTTAAATAAATAAAAATTAGCTTCTGCGCATTAAAAAAATTGAATTATTAAAAAAACTTAATAACGTTCTATTCAATTTCTAGTAGATTGAGCCTCTGAGTAATATGTTTAGTATTTATATTTCTGTTGTAAATTATATTAAAAAGTTGAAATGTGTAGTGAAAATGCCCCCTCTCTGACAAAAAGCCCAAACGACAAAGCGCCCACCCCATGCGAGTCGCGCTCTGTGAAAAAGGTCCGCGAATCAGAAAGCGAGTAGGAACGTGGTCATACATACATCCATCGCGATAAAGCGAGTCGCTCTCTGATTCGCGGGCCTTTTTTATGGAGCGCGACTCTCATTGGGTGGGCGCTTTGTCGTTTGGGCTTTTTGTCACGGATACAAAATTGCGTTTTTGATGTACATTTGAAAGACTTAAATTAGCAGAATACATATTTGAATTAAATATAGAAACGAAATTAGAATTCCCGCCATGTTCCAGAACAAAAATATCACTGTGTTTTCTCGACTTTTCTCTTCACTTCTTTCCAGTTATCCCATTGCAATCATCTTCCTTCAATCCTAATATTCATATACTCCACCCTTACCTCATTCCCTTCATGTCATTCTTATCTCTTTATCTCTCTCAGCTTACTCTTAAACTCCCTCTCTTTCAAAGTTAAATCATGATCCATAAATAATTTCCACCCCTCTAATCTTACCTTTTTTATTATTGCTTGCTTATCTTGTCATGTTTCCAACTCCGCTACTACAATCCTTACCTGCCGATCATACTGAAAATACCCGCTTCGGTTTACTCTCCATCCCTAGTCTTTTCTTAAAGAATTCCTATAAGTCCCTCTTTTCTTTTTCTTTTCTTACTTTAACTCCCTTGACTTCAATATTATTTTTCCGTCCCTTCTTTTCCTTCTATTCCTAACGAATTTCGATGCCCCTGAGTTTGTTTTGCAGACTTTTTTAATCTCCCTCCCCTCTTATTTCTGCTAATATACTCGCTACTATTTTCTCTACCCTCCTTGAAGTTTCCTCGCCTCCTATTATTCTACCTTGCTCTGACCTTTTGAGAAGATTCCCGACTTCCTTTAATTTTTCTTCGTCCCTCTTCTTCCCTTTTGTCAACTAATTATGCTCATCATTCTCTCTTCCCCTTCCTTTCTCATAACTTCCAGAGAACGATCCAATTTCACCACTTAACCCTGCACTTTCTTCAATTCTTTTTCCCACTTTTCGTCACTTTCTATCATTTCCTCTCTAAGCTGTCATATTTCTGCACTTTCTGCCACAGTTTTCGCCCTAACCACCTTCATATAGCTCCAACCTTCTTGAATTTGCACCATTGTTCTCTTCTTGAAGATACTTTGCTCAACAGCTTTCTCCAAATTATCTTTCAAATCTCTTTTTCTCCTTATCCAGCTTTTTAAAATGTCTGCATCTTCCTCACTATTACACTGAGAGAACTTCGGTATAGCTTCTACACTCCAAGTATAGGGTGAGCTCTGAATCATGGTAGCGAGCGCTACACTCATGATTGGAGTAGTAGCTACTCCGATCGGAGCAAGACACACAACGGCACAGCGTAGACGCCACGCTAGTTAATCGGTATAACCTATAGCTGCTTGTCTGCTGCTCTTTTCGAAAGGCAAAAAGAGTAGCTGCTACTCCGATTCGGTATCCTGCGTGCACTCACTGATGGGCGCTGCTGTTTCTCGCATCCAAGTGCACCATACACACTGAAATTCTCTCAATGTAGATATCCTTTTTTGTCACACCTTTTCTTCTAACCCCGACATTTCCCCTTTTGGCCTTCCTCGATTCCTTTTACTCTCTCTTGTCGCTTGTTCCACTGTCTGCGGCGTAAAATTTTTATCATCTTTCTCCAGGTCGCTGTCCAACTGTATTCCTTTTTCTCTAGTGTTCGAATTTCCCGGTAAATTGCTTCCGTCCATGAAATTCCGTCTTTCTGCCAACCATGTCGCCCCTGTTCCCCGAATCCCTATCATGACACTCCTGCTTTTTCCTTTCCCTGCTCCTCGTCGCACCGCAGATGATAATTTTCCTTTATAGCAACTTTACAAGGATTGAGTGGCCATTAAAAATATTTAATTACGGTTGGCACTTCACATATTCCAAAAAGTTTAAAACTTTAAAAATTGGAACGAATTGCTGAATTGAGTTGGGTATATGAGCGTTTCTACAGTGTGATGAGGTTTTTCCACCTATCATTTAGAACTGTTACCTTAGTCCGGATAAATAACACAGGTGGAGCCTTTTTCAGCCTAGTTGACCTTTATGTTTTTGGGGTCGCTGATCACGATCCTGGTATCCATATGACCCCGTCACGTCTAGATCAAGGTCAAATGAAGGTCAAATACTTTAATTCGACTAATGCAATTTTTTTGACCCCGGATTCTGAAAAAGCGGAAAATTTTACGTTCGAATACGTCTTGACCTGTTTGTCAAACCGATCTCTGAAGGTCGTTTGGAGGTAATTCAGGGGTCAAATCCTTCTTTTATTCTTTCGACAGATTTCTTAGGTAGGAACGAGTTTCGAACCAGTGGACCTTTATGTTTTTGGGATCGCTGATCATGATCACGGTATCCATATCACCCCATCACGTCTAGATTAATATCAAATGAAGGACAAACAGCTTAATTCAATTGATGTAATTTTTCTGACCGCAGATTCTGAAAAAACGAAAAATTGTACGCTTGAATACGTATTGACCTTTTGGTCAAATCGACCTCTGATGGTCATTTGGAGTTCATCTGCAGGTTGAATCCTTCTTTTGATCTCTCAGATGATGTTTCAGCTATGAATGCGTCTCGAATCAGTGAAGCTCTATGTTCTTGGGCTCGCTGATCACGATCTTGGTATTCATACGACCCCATCACGTCTAAGTCAAGGTCAAATAAAGGTAAAATACCTTAATTTAATTTATGCAATTTTTTACCCCGGATTCTGAAGGAACGAAAAATTTAGGTCCGCATACGTCTTGACCTGTTGGTCAAATTCACCTCTGATGATCATTTGGATTTCATCTAGAGGTCAAATCCTTCTTTCAATCTCTCAGCTGATGTTTTAGCTATGAATGGGTATCGAACCAGTGGAACTTTATGTTTTTGGGGTCGCTGATCACGATCCCGGTGGATGTGATTTCGTGAAATGATAAGTTCAGAATCTAAAATGAGAAATTGAATGACTTAATGTTTAATTTCAAGCTTGAGTGTTTACATTCAACCGACTTTAAATTTCAGACCATGGGCCTATAATTTTACGAAATCACTTTTAACTGTTGAGCATTTTCACCGTAAGGAATGACCTTAGATTTGACCAAAAGGGTCATTCTCCAGGTCAAACAGAGGCCAAGATTTATTACTTAGACAATATGCGATAAGAGGGGACATCGTGAATCGACATTTTTTGTGCCTGCTCCCAGGGCACCTCCACGTGGTGACGGTGGGCAACGGTTCACTGGAGAAGTGCCTGGGTGAAGGCGTTCAAACCGTCGTGGCAGGCACAAGAAAAAGTAGCCGTACGATACAGGGACTCGGAAACCCAGTATCGGCGATCAGTCAGGCTGAGCAAGCGGGCCCGCAATCGTCATCATCATGCGACCGCAGCTCTAATTTTGTGGAAAACTTGGCCCTTTTAAAGTCTAATGCTACAAGTTCATCAACAACCCCATGTTGTCGTCGATTAAACAACTTTTGCGTTGTTTTGTGGGAAATATGTCACCACGAATTAGGGGAGCAAATTTACAGATACATTGAAAGCACATTACAAAAAATGTTTCAATATACATACCAGTGGAATGGAAAATTTTTGGACTCCAAAAAAATTATGCGTCACTTGCTTCCTGCAAATCATGGAAAAGAAGAAACAGATATTTGTTTTTCCTACGATCTGGCGAGAGCCAAAAGATCATGACACTGATTGCTATTTCTGCTTGACCAATTCAACTGGGTACAATAGAAAGAATAATTCTACAATATTATATGCATCTGTTCAATCTGTGACTCATGCTGTTTTAATCAGCATTGAACAGGTTGAAAGTGAACATCAGATATTTATTGACGAAGTCTCTTTTGAAACAGAAACTAATTATATAAATAGAAGTATGTGATTTGAAGAACTCGAAGCTTAGCAAAATGACGAGCAAAGTGACTTGGTTCGACACGCAGGACTTTCGGAAGAAATTTCCGAACTCGTAGCTTCTAGATTAAAAGAGAAGAATTTTTTAGCTCCAGGTACTCGAGTGAGTTTTTATCGTAATAGAGATCGCCCATTCCGGAAATTCTTCTCTAAAGCACAGGGTTTGGTTTATTGCAATGATATTGAAGGAATAATAAATAAGTATAAAAGTGTTCAATATGTGGCTAGTGACTGGCGCCTATTTATTGATTCATCAATGAGGAGTTTAAAAGCTGTCTTACTTCACAATGGAAATATATATGCCCCTATACCGGATGGTCATTCAGTGATCTTGAAAGAGCAATACAATAATCTACATTTTCTACTCGAAAAATGAAAGTATGATAGTGGCAATTAGTTGGAGATTTAAAAATAACCAGTATTTTATTAGGTCAACAAAGCGGAAACACAAAGTATCCATGTTTTATTTGTGAGTGGGACAGTCGTGCCCGAGAACAACACTATGTGAAAAAGGACTGAACACTCAGGCAAGAATTAACTTGGCTTATTTAAACAGCTTATCAAAGCAATGAGGATATCGGAGAGCGATGCTTTCATGTATATATATATATATGAAAAATTTCCCAATATTTCTGTAATGCAAATCAATGAAGGTGTTTTCGATGGCTCCCAAATAAGGGAACTGATGAATGATGATGAATTCAAAATGAGAATGACAACTAATAAGAGAGCAGCTTAGAGTTGTTTCAAAAAAATTCAAAAATAAATTCTTGGAAAATGACAAAGACCCTGATTACAAGAATATTGCCGAGAGATTGTTGGAAAACTACAGAAAGATGGGATGTTTAACGAATTTAATGATCCATTTCCTCCTCTCTTTACATATATTGCACATCCTCACTTCAAGTTTGGTAGTGTAACGTTATTCTCGAAATTCCTAAAGAGATCTAAAGAACTTTAATTAATTTAATTTGTTAAATTGGATGTTTGATGACGCCTGGATTCAAGCTAGATTTTCTCTTAATCCCTAGTAGACCGAAGGAAACGAATTGGTCCCTATTTGGTTTCTTTTTAGAAAACTAAAAAAAAGCAGCAAGATTAACTTTTCAACTCTTCAAATTCGGATTCTACGTTAAATTTTCTATTGGAAACTCACGGAGTAATCGCAATACTATTTTTTGCTTCGGTCAAAAGTTAAAAAATATGTAAGATCTATAACGCCTGTTGACTGCTACTTACAGATGATGCGTTTGAAGTGTAGCAGCCAACGGGCGATATACGTCTTATATAATTTTTTGACTTTTTACCGTTGAAAAAAAAACTATTGTGATTATTCCGTGACCTATAGGGAATTTTAAAGTTGAATCCGAATTTCAACAATTTGAAAGTTTATTTTGCTGTTTTTTTTTAGTTTTTTAAAAAGGAGCCAAATGGGGACCGAATGAGATCTTAACGGGTACTTTGTAGAGGCTCCATTCGGTTCCTTCGGTCCGCCAGGGATTTTAAACGAATTTTACTCTACATGTATTTTGAAGTGTGATTGTGCCAAATTCACTTTTCATGGTTTTTTACAATTTATATAAATCTATATTAAACCGCACTTCACTTTTTTCTAATTAGAGCCTTATAAGTTAAAAATAGTTATATACCAAGAATTCTTTAGAAATATAACTATCCTTAAATCTAGTGTCCAAAACTTCATCGATCATGAATGTTCTAATTTTTCTCGTGTAACTCTTTCTAATTTTATTCCATTAGTCCCAAGGGCTACTCATTACGAAATCAGGAAATCTATCAACTATAAATGCAGCAATCTCTACTAAATTGTTATAGAGATTTCCAAGTTTTCTTTAAGATTGCTGAGATTTTTGACCCTGCTTGTGATAAGAAGTCACGTGGGATACTACTAAATCGGCCAAACTCTGCGGCATTCGGATTCAGTCGGCTGTTCGTTCCACATATAGGAGCGTATGGTGGAATTTTCCACGCCATCACACCTCTGCCAACACTTAGATAAAGATTTCCAAGATTTCTCATGAATGCGAGATTGCTAAGAGATTCCCAAGAGTTTTTCCAACAGTTTTGTCTAGATTTCGCGGGCAGCAATCTAAGGTTTTTTAGTGAGTAGCCCCTCGCATAAATCGTTTATAAGGAAGTGATATCTTCAGAAGCGAGAATTGAATTGCGATTTTCCTACTCACTAATTTTGAGGTAATTGGTTAATTGATAAACCACGTGGAATCTGTCTATCGCGGGCCTGATTTTAAATAGTTTCCCCCTTAAGAAAAAACCGAGGTTCCTAAATTATGAAGGTTTTAGAAGTGAAACTCCATTCTGTGCAAATTTCAGTGCAATATTGCTTTCCAGAATTTTTCATCACTTTCCTAATAAGTTACCTAAATTGGAACTAAAGCTTAGGCCTTATGTATGTGTGCCTGTGTGTTTCATACTTCAACAAAAATTTCTACGTTGTAGCTCTTTTTGTTCTCAAATTAGAGAATTTATAGCCCTATTCTGGGAATTTTGTAAATTCCTAAGATGCTATAATCCTCTTAATTAAGAATTAGGAAGAATAATGAGAGGTAAAATTAGCTCAAAATTCTAATCAATCTCAGTGCATGAGTTCTCGAATGGCAATGGGTCGCCCATGCAATCAAACATAGTGCGCAGAGAATTGATGCATCTCTAATTGATCTTCGGATTAAACACTCACTACTCCTGAATGCCAATTTGGTTCCAATTATTTAAAGCGAGTGCATTGGTACTCCTAGGTACCCAAATATGAATGGGTTGCTTAGGAATGATCATGTAACTCTCCAGTGCTATTCTAATTCGTCAGGAGTGAAAGGAAAGCACTAAAAGTCACATAAGATAAAAAGAAACATTTATTAATTATTCGTTGCCATCTATTGAGGTTTCAAAAGTCAAAAACGCAATCCTTCAATTTTCATGTACTGCGCCGACTGTCGATCGTATCACTCTTTGGTTATCACAGTGGTTACTTTCTCGTAGACTTCTCTATCTCCACTTTTTGCATGGTTGCGCATACAGCGGCACCTGTTTCGCATAGCGGTACTTGTGTCCTATATCACTCATTCGCTCAGCAGTGGGACTGCGACAGTGTCTCAAGAACGTGGGATTTTTCGGCCCCCACCACTCTCCCATGTGGGAGCGATACATTCAAACGTAGCGTGTCGGTGAGTCGGCTCTGTTAAATTCGGCGAAGCCCAGCCCCGTGTAAAGGCGAAAATGCACGAGTAGGAACTTGAGCTCTCCCGACCTCAAGAATGACGATCTAGCTGCTCCTCAAATTTACTCCTCAAATAATTGACTTTATGTAAATAGATATAGGAGACAAGACTTCTGGGTGTAAAATGCTTGAAATTTAGTGCTGCAGGCCTTAGTCATATTTGTAGTAAACAATGGATTCTTAACAAATAAAAAACAAATTTTCAACAAAATAGTTAAATTTTCAACCTAAGAAATTACTTTTAAAAATACATTTTTTAACTTAAACATTGTAGTTTATACTGAAGTTTGCAGTTGAAAAAATTAATTTTTAAACCCAAATAAATGCGAATTTTTTACGAAAGAAATTAATTTTTATCTAAAACAAATGCATTTTTAAAGAAGAAATATTCCCCAACAAGGAAGAGAAATTTATAACTAAAAAGAAAATTTTTCAAGAAAAAAAGTGTCAACAAAATTGTTCAATTTTCATCTATAGAAACGAAAAATAAGTATTCGATCAAAAATGGATTTGTTAAATTTTCAGACAAAAAATGAAATTTTCAACGAAAGAAATTAGTTTTCAACTAAAATTATTGGGTTACAACGAAAAATTGAATAGATAAATTTTCAGTTGAAAAATAATTATCAACCCAAAAAAATCAAAGTTTCAACAAAATATTTAAATTTCTAAGCAAAAAATTAAATTTGCAAACAAATAATTTAATTTTTAAACCAATAACTTTCTACCGAAAACAGAAATTCAAAATTTTCGAAATCAATTCTAAAACAACAAAAATTTTTGTTTACAGAATAGATAAATTTTAGAGAATTAAAAGGGAAAAAGGGGCATTGCTAGCTATGTTCGTGGACTTAAAGGCGGCGTTTGACTCATTAGATCGAGGCGAAATAGACAAAGTTATGGTAAAGAAGGGGATAAGAGAGGGATTAATAAAGAGAGTA
>NC_046657.1:15687572-15714739 GCF_010883055.1 Belonocnema kinseyi | reverse complement strand
GGATAAGATTGTAAAAAATATATAGATGTAAACGGAAAGATTGTAAGGAATGGAAGTCATGTAAACCCTTAGGGGACACATTATGAATAAAGAAGAATAGATAAGTTTTCAACGAAAAACGGTTACATTATTAGTTTAAAAAATCAATTTTTCAGCAAAATAGTTTAAACACACACGCAAACAATCGAATTATAACAGAATAGTTAAATCTTCAAACGTAAAGTTAGATTTTCATTTAAAAAATTATTTTTAAACCAAAATGGAGTAGAATGAATTCTGAGAGAAAATTTAAAAAAAGTTCACAATTTTT
The DNA here is from genome assembly GCF_010883055.1 of Belonocnema kinseyi. Taxonomy (NCBI): domain Eukaryota; kingdom Metazoa; phylum Arthropoda; class Insecta; order Hymenoptera; family Cynipidae; genus Belonocnema; species Belonocnema kinseyi. The sequence goes on along the minus strand of NC_046657.1, from coordinate 15,714,429 downwards.
TAAAATTATTTCGTAATGTGGCCGTATTATATAATTTTAGAAAAAACAAGGAATTTAATTTTTATTAATCCTTCTTGCGGAATTTTTTTGCACCATTTTTTGTTATGTTTATGTTTGTTTGTAAAATTTTTTTTCAAGTTTTAGTAAGTTTACAAGATATTCAGAAATTTTGAAACGATTAAAAAATAATTAAAACTTGGAAAAAAATCAGGAAAAATTTGAATAATTCTTAAAAATCAGAAGATTAGAAGGTCGGAAAATATTAGAAAAAATACTTATTTTTCTAATAATCGTTTGAAAATTTTAAATATTTTTTATTTACAAAAATGTGCTTTAAAAAAAATTCAAAAAGACCTTGTAGCACATCAAACGATTTTCTAGAATTTAAAAGAAGAGTGTAGAAGATTTTAAAGCCAAATGTTTCAATTTGATAAGATTAAAAAGTTTTAAAAAACGTAAATAATGCAGTAAATTCAAGAAATATTCAGAAGAATGGAAGAGATTCAAATCTAATTTTAAAATGAAATTTTTTAGAAATGCAGATTTTCAAAGATTTCAAAAAATAAACTTTAGAAGTTTTAAGGGAAGTCCAAAAGATTTCAAGGAGATAAAATTATTTTTCTTAAAATTTCTGTGAAAAATTTTGAAGATTATATAAGTAAAGTTTTTAAAATCGTGAATGCTTTTTTAAAATGTTAAGAAACATTGAGTAAGTTAAAAATATTTTTTTTGAATTTATTTTGTTTTAAACGTATCAAAAATATTTGAAAACTTAAAAAAATGTCTCAAAATTTATCAATTATTCGTTGATATCTTCCAAACTTCTAAATGTCCTAAATATCTTTTAAAAAGACTCGAATTTTTCTAATATTTTTTTATGTCCAATAAAATAAAAAATTTGAAGTCCTCTGGGATCTTTTTTGATACATCTCTTTTCATGTTATATCAGGCTATAATTACAATTTTCAGGATTTTAAGAGAAAAAGCCAAAAAGTTATTAACTTGACATCATTCAGAAGACTAATCATTTGACAAAAATGTTATAAAATTTTCCTTTGAATGTGGTGTGGAAAGAAATTTCATTAAAAAATGTGTGCGATAATAGAAATATCTATTTCTTCAACTTCAAGTATAATTTGAAAGGCGATTCTTCATAGTATTTTACTAACTAATGGATATATTTTTATCATTTTATTCCTGAAATCTATTCCCTAAGGTCAAGCATGGTACACAATTATTGTAAAATTTCAAAAACACCAACTATTTACAGGAATTTTTAAAATAAAAATCAATGTATATCATATCCAAATAAATTTTTGCAATATTTATAAAAGTATTATTATTAATTAAACAAATTAATGTATAGAGAGTACAATTTTTATTTGAAATTTCACGACGGTTTTTTGTACCATGTTTGACCCTCGGCCAGAATCAAGGAAAAATAATCTATAAATATGTTCATTAGTTATTAAAATGCTACAAAGACTTACCTTTATAATTTTTTTCTGTTTTTATAATCATGAGATATTTCTTCTTAAAATAAATTTTGTTGGACTTATTTTACAATTACTACAATCAATTTCTAATTACAATTAGTTTACAAATAAAATGAAAGTGTAAAAGCTAAATTTTGTAATTTTGAGATAAGTATTTTAAGGCAGTAAAGATTGTGTAAAGATTTCATATGCAATAAAATAAGAATTATCAATTTGTTTATAGATTTATGTGTAAATAATTATTTTAACATTCTTATGCAAATTAAAAAACAAGATTTTCGAATATACTAGATGTGTCAGAAAAGATCATATTAGATTTTAAAGACATTTTATTTTTATTTTATAGGATTTTAAAAAATATTAGAAAAGTTTCTTATCTATTTAAAACGTTTGAATTCTTGAAGATTTTGGTAACTATCTCGAGTTTTTATCAAAAATTTAAAAAATCATTTAAAATGTAGAAAAAAATTTCCGTATAATCTTCTAAATTTTCCCAAGCATTTTAAGAAACTATGCTTATCCTCCTGGAATCTTCCGACATTCTTTTAAAGTTCCTAAAGTTTATCTTGGGTTTCTCAAACTTTTCTAAAGTTAAAATTTTTTTGAATTCCATCAATTCTACTAAATACTTCCTGAATTTATTTGATTAATTACTGTTTTAAACTTTTTAATCGTATTAAATTGAAGAATTTTGCTTTAAAATCTTCTGCACTCTTCTTCCAAATTTTAGGAAATCGTTTGATGCGTTTAAAAATCTGCGTGAATTTTTTTAAAGTACATTTTTTTCAATAAAAAATTATTAAAAACTTTCACGCGATTATTAGAAAAATAATTTTGTTTTTCTAATGTTGTCAGACCTTCCAATCTCTAATCTTTTAAAATTATTCAAATTTTCCCTGATTTTTTTTAATTCTGCAAAACTAAAAAAAATGTCTTTAAAGTTTTGCAGATGCTTTGAGAATATTTGAAATATTTTGCAATGTTTTGAAATGTTTAAAAATAATCTTTCCAAATTAATTGTTGGAAATGAAAAATTATGTTAATTATTCCTTTTAAAATCTTTACAAGTTTTAATTATTTTCGAATCGTTTCAAAATTTTTGAATATCTCTTAAACTTATCCAAATTTGAAAGAATTCTGTTCCTTAATTTTTCTAAAGTTAAGTAATATGGAAAAATTACAACATTTAAATACTACAATTTTTAATGTTTCCAAAATTTTAAAAATAATTCAACAAACTGTACGTGTAATTAAAATAAACTTTTTTTAAAATCTCATTCAACTTATTCCAAGTTATCTTTTTTGAATTTTAAAAATTTATGTGAATACTTATTCTGATTAGAAATAATGAACCTCTTGCTATTAAAATCGGGGATTCTAATTGAGAAGAAATGTGCTGAAAGTAAAATAAAAAAAAATCGTTCGAATTTTAATTTTAAAGTCTGATAATTGTACACAATTTCCAGGCGCATCTTTCTTATTCTTTTACAAGAACTTTTAGGTTTTTCGGTTTTTAAATCCTACGTTTCTAAAACTCCTTTGAAGTTTAAATTCTTTTTTAATCTCATCAATTCTACTCAATATTTATTAAATTTATTCGATTATTTACATTTAAACAAAATTTGAAATATTATCGAATTAAAAAATGTTGATTTAAAAAACCTTTTACAATCTTTTTCGAAATTTTAGAAAATTGATGTGTTTAAAAATCTTCTTTAATTTTCTTTTAAAGCACATTTTTCAAAATAAAAAATCATAAAAAATTTTTACATTTTTACATTCACATTTACATTTTTTCATTTAAAAAAATTAAAAAAAAATTGCCTTTCAAATTTTTCAGATACTTTGAAAATTTTTGACGTCTTTTTTAATGTTTTGAAATGCTTTAAAATAATCTCCTAAAATTAATTTTTCGAAATAAAGAATAATTTTAATTATTTCTAGGAACCTAAAATCATTTTTTTCATTTTCGTGAAAACTTACAAAATTCTTAAAAAACCTTTACAAGTTTTAATTATATGTGAATCCTTTCAAAATTTCTGAATATCTCTTAAACTTACTTAAATTTGAATGTAGAAAAGCAACATATAGTTTAGAAAATTGTGTAAAAAACTGCACAAGAAGGCCTAATAAGAATTATGTTCCTTAATTCAAGATGTGAAAAAATTGACTCATAATCTTTTAAATATTTCCCAGGAATTTAAAAAAAAAATAATTTTACCTCCTTAAAATCTTTCGGAATTCCTTTAAAGTTTCTAAAGTTTATGTTTGAATTCTTTAGAAATTTAAATTTCTAACAGAATTTAAGTTTAAAATTCGATTTGAATCTCTTCAATTCTTCCTAATATTTCTTGCATTTACTCAATTTTGATCTATTTATTATAAACTTACTAAACTGAAATATTTTGCTTTAAAATATTCTACAGTATTCTTTTAAATTTTAGGAAGTTCTTTCACATGTTCAAAAAACTTTTTTAAAATTTTCATAAAGTACGTTTTCTTAAATAAAAAGTCATTAAAAATTTTCCTACTTATCTTGAAAAAGTTCTGTTTCTAATCTTGACGGACATTCTAAGCCTTCTAATAATTAAAAACTATTTAAATTTTTCCTGATTTTCTTTGAAATTCGGCAAAATGAAAAAGATTGCCTTAAAATCTTCAGATGCTTTAATGACCATATTAAACATAGTTCAAAATGTAATGGAATTTTTTTAAATCAATTTTTCAAAATGAAAATTATATTAATTATTCGTAGAAACCTAAAAGAACTATTTTTATTTTCGTCAAACTTTGAAAAATGCTTTAAAATTTTTTTTTACAAATTTTAATTATTTTCTAATCGTTTCAAAATTCCTGAACATCCCTTAAACTTACGCAAATTTGAACGCACATTTTTTACACCAAAATAATTTTTTCTTGAAAGTGCAACAAAATTGCGCAAGAAGGCTTGATACGAATTAATGTCCTTATTTTTTTCTAAAATTATAGAACATAGCAAAATTGCCTGAACTTTCATTCTCTTGACACCCTGCGAGATTCAGTTTAATTAAAAAGTCCTCCAAATAGCCAGTTAGCCACCGAAAATGAGTCGTGAAGTTGGGGGGGGGGGGGGGGGGGGGGGGGGGGGGGGGGGGGGGAGGATCGCGCTCGTGCATTTTTTGCTCTACGGGAGGCTGGCCTATGCAAAATGTAGCAGAGCCAACTCACCGACACGCTACGTTTGAATGTGTCGATCTCAGATGGGAGAGTGGTGGGGGCCGAAAAATCACACGTTCTAGAGACACTGCACTGCGATGCTGTTTCGAAATCGAAAAGTGAGCGATCCTCTTTTTCTATGTTCACACGTTAAAAAAGAGGTCTTCGCAGAACCCATCGAAATATAAATTAATTTTATATAATCAACCATTTCACCAGAGATGGCAGGTACTAGAGTGCTATCTGTTGACACCAAATAAACACCAGGTTTCCTAGCATTTAAAAGTTTAGAGTCTTTTGTATTGTGCTCCGCGCTCTATTTTCGGAGGGAGGTGATGCACTTGGTACTACATCCTACATCGTAGGTGTTTAACGTTATAGAATATTTTGTCCTACTTCAGCAATACTTCTTAAACTTAATCTTATATTTTTCATACGAGTTGTGGCTAAAAGGTACAATTTCAATTCAACATTATTAAGAGGTTGAACAATATAAATTTAGTTTCAAATATATTTTTTCACATCTGGCGCACATCTTACTTTTTACGCGTGTAAGTACAGAGTACGGGAGGCTGATTACCTCGTCGATTGATTAAGATTTTCTATGTTTACTGTTTTATGAGAACCCTTGATATTAATTTTGAACACACGATCAGAAAGAGGTACTGAACGTACTTGAGTTCATAAATCTAGTAAAACTGTTGATAGGATAGAAGTCCAGTTTGTGAAGATCCGTACCGAAAAAATCGAAACTTCAAAAAATGCTTTAACACATCGACATCCTTCAGGGGTATCTTTTCTGGGCATCATGAGAAACGATCGATCAGAGTTAGGTAGTAATTATAACTGTTTGAATCAGATAAGCGGTCTACGATAACCAAGGTCAAAAAGGCGGTGAGGGGCGACAAAATGCGCTGGTTGAAGTTTAATATGCCGTACTATTTTCTATTGCAGGCAATCCATACATTCTTTGCACCATTTAACAATGTTGCGGTTAAGGTTCGGCCAGATGTAGCGCTGACGAATAATCCTGTCAGAGACTTTGAAATGAATTGATTCTGCGGTCATTTCACAGAAAATAACTGTGTGAGTTAGAAACCAAAGAATTTTCTTATAGTCAAGGAAAAGTCTGAAGAACTGCGGATGTTCTTAAGTTTCGCATTTAGTGCCTGATGTTTAGGGAATTTATTGAGATCAATTTCGGTGGACAGATGGATTGTCTCGATGCGAGAGAGACCATGCGACATTCCATGTTTTTAAGAGGCTGGGCTCTGAATTAACCCACTTTATTTATCGTTTATCGTTTTTCTTGGAGTCTTTTGTAAAATCATTAAGCGGAGCTGGGACAGTAGCGGAATTTGGCAAGTAACGTCGATAACAATTGATGAATCCCATACAGCAACGGATTTTGATTACGGTTTTAGGTTTAGGAGATTCGTTAACGATTTTTACTTTCCCTGAAGTCGCTTTCTAAATGGGAGTTAATTAGATAGCCTAAAAAATTAATACTGGAATCGCGGATTAAAATTTGTCTTATAATTAAGGTTAGGTTTACTTCCTTTAAACGTGATTCAGCGCTCATCTTCAGCTAGCACTCAGGTCACCTTGGGCGCGATAAATATACCGGTTCTAGTTTTGTTCAATGTTTATCAAAGAAATCCTAAATGTTAGGTACCGGTTAACTTTAAGGGACAATACTTGAGATTAACCTACAGTGATATCCACATACCTCCTAGAATCTTTTTCTTAGCTGCTAAATGGATTGGGCTGGCCCAATGACTACTGGACCGTCTGCAGATACCTATTTAAACTGGTCATTGAAATTCAACTTTCGCAACCTTTAATTTTTCTGGAGACAAACGTCAGGAACGTTCTAATATAGAAGGACCTTTGGTGATAATATTATGATAAGCATCGGTAATTGTGCTTTGAGATTGTTATTCCGGACCTACTACTTTCGGAAAGTAAAAACAGACGTTTGCAAAACTCGAGTTAGGACCAAGAGAGCACAGAAAAAATTAAGGTTACTAAGTTTTGCAGGTAATCATTAATTCGGGGTAAAGTCAGTTAGGGCAACGGTAATTTCGATCCGGCTCATTGATAAGTGGGTAAAGTATACCTGCTATTACCCAGGATGAGGGTGATGTGCAGGCTAAATGTTACATGCTGACTTTATATTTAAAGAAGCGGCTGCAAATATTAAATTATGATTAACCATTGCCAAATTCTCGACTCAGAAGAATTTATTCGTCAAAATAATTTTGACAGCAGACACCGTGTTTAAAAGTCGCCATAGTCTATAAAGTCAGTAGGTTCGTTGAGAAAATAACAAAGTAAAGTTTTGGTTTGGGGATTTCCGAAGATGTTTGCCATAGCGGAAACTTTTCGTTAAATCTCCAAAACATATTATTTTCCATTTCACTACAGGAATCTTTGCATGTCAACGGATAATTAGAAATCTTGGGATAATGGCCAGGTACATATTTATTGAAAGTGCGGGATCTGTACTTGCACTACTCATAATGTGCTTGAACAAGATTACTTCACCGACCGAGTGCAGTAGAACTGGCACCTGTCCTTACCTATGGGCGCGTTCATAGACAAGGACAGTTTAGTTTTCGTTTTCTATTTATTTCCTGTTTCACTTCTAATGGAAAATTTATGATTTTTAACAATATTTTTATTTTTCACCTTATTTATTCATATAAATATATTTGTAAATAAAAATGTATTAGGAAAGTTTTACGGTTAGAATATAAAAATTTGCATTGTGAACTACCCAAACTACAATTTACCGTCAATTTATGAACTTTAGATTCAATGATGCTTCAAATCGGATATCTTTGATAGGCACAGTTGTGATTTCTGTTTATTTTTAGGTTATGTCAACCCATCGGTTATCAGCGTCAAACCAAATATATACATGACAGAGCTATCCGCGTCTTTATATCACAAAATAACACAGGCACACTAAAAAAAGTCTTGTGCACCAGACAAGATAAAAATTTCTATACGTTTTTTCTATACCTCAAAAAAATAAAAATGATGAAAGTTGGAACTTTCATGGAAACAACCAGAAATGAGAGCGGTTATATATTTTCAGGGTCGCTGAGTCCAAATTTAAAGGTCCTTTTGACTCGGCTAGATCGCATTATATTCATAACCTTGAAGAAAATGAATTTAAACACCGAAAGCTGTCACTGGCACGTGAAAGAAAATGTTCTTTGAATTTTTCTTATTATATATTGTTCTTTTATTCTCGAATGATCTATGCAGGGGTTTATGTGAAGTTTCACCCCTTTTTAAACAACCACTCTTCGCAATGCCCAACAGTAATCTGCTAACATATTTACTTCCCACCTTCCTTGATACCTACGTTCCATCTCATTTATGTCTTGATGGAATCTTTCTCTCTGCCCCCCAGTGTAATCACCCAAATTCATTGGAAAGTTCTCTGTGTGAGAATCCAAGAATGGCAACTTAGGTTCATAACTTTGATGAAATTTTTATCGTTCAACATTTTGCGAATTTGTGGGTCATCAAAAATACACCCATGCTTTTTTGCTTCTGAAATATTTGGAAATTTTTGCTGTGAATATTCGAAACATTTGAATTCTTTGTTAAGAACCTTAACAAATTTCTTTATGAGACCCAATTTAATATGGTGAGGAGGTAGAAGTACTCTGTCTGGAATGACTAACGGGGTTTGCTTATTTGCAAACCTGGCTCGAATAAAATTCGAGTTGACCATTCCTTGTTAGTATAACGATTCTTTCTATTCCATACTATGCCAAAAATACAAAAAACATGGACTTTTTGTGAAAGCTGATTGTTACCCTAATGTCAAATCTAAAAGTTTCAAGTCTCCGCAAATTCTACAGTTAAATTCTGAATACTAGAACTATTTCATAACAAATACGAGGTTTTTGTTCGTTTCCTTAAGCACAGTTGAATGAGCTATTGTTATATAAGCGAACTTATTCGTGTTGTGAATAAATACTCCCTTGAGACATCTTTTAGGAGAATCAATACAAAGTTTTTATTCCCCATCCTTGTGAACACCTGGTTTCTGTTCATCCATTAACCCTTGCACAACGTTACAATACACCAGGGATGGGTCGTCTATTTTCGTCAAGTATTTTCTAAATTTCACTTCTCTGTTTTGGAAATAATCACCTCCAAAATCTTTTTCTAGGTGATATTTTCTATGAAAGAAGTAAGAAGTTCTGCACCATCTTTTGCTAGCCCTTGAGCTCTTATCAAGTCATTCAGTTCCTCCTGCGACGTAACTTGGAAAACTTTATCCTTGCCTTTACCTGGGATGTAATCGTCATTTTCGTGATGTTCCGATTCATTACTATAGTAATCGTTATCATTATCTTCTTCGGATTCAATGTTTTTCCTTCATTCGTCTACTTCATCGGAATCATTTCTTATATCAGAATTTCTCTCATTGTAGCACGGCCTTTCTGGTTTTTCTACTACTTTAAGATGGGTATAAACAAAGCTATGCTTATTTTTTCTGTTGTAGCCTGTAATGTCATTCATACAAAATAACAATCCTTTGATGCAGTGCCTCTTTCCACAGCGTAGGTTTGTTATGTTTTATGTAACATCCTAGAACAAACTGCTCATATTTTGTGTGGCATCCATTTTTCTAACGTTATTTTAAGACCAAAACATTCCTGACAATTTTTTTCAATTTTCGCAAAAATTATTCTTCGATCTGCTGGGGGCTGGCATTTGCTACATATGTAGCAAAAAGCACTAGTGGCTTTATTGCATGTATGTTTCGAAAGAGAAACGGGAAATTTTTTGTTTAAAGGTACCATATGTGTTGAGAAAAACCCGCGCTGAGGGATCTTGGTCCGACTGCAGGTGAGTCTACCGTCCTAGGGGTGATAACTCTCATACCTTTCTATGCCTCAGTATGAGAGGTTTTTGACTTTAACAAGGACTATGTAATCTCGTTGTCGGTCACAAGACGGCTTCATCCTCACAACCTAACGCCTTGCTAAAGAATGGCTAACGAGTTATATTCACCGAACGGTAAATATAAACAATTTACGTTGAGAAGAGTTTTCAGGGTTTGATTGTTTTTTTTTAGGTTAAGAATGGAATGCGACCTCGCCAATTCCAATGACCTCTGAATTTAGACTTAGCGACCCTGAAAACACAACGGCTTTGCTTTCTGGGTGTTTCCATGAATGTTCCAACTTTCATCATTTTTTTTGCGGTTAGAAACGAAATGCGACCTGACCAAGTCAAACCAAACCCGGATTCGGATTTAGCGACCCCAAAAAACTATAGAAATGTATTTATCTCGTTTGGTGGACAAGACCTTTTTTTCGTGTTCCTGTGTAATTAAAATTTGACGTTATGATCACTTCCAATCGTACTCGTAAATTTTCATGCAATTTATCAGCTTACTATATATTCTCAATACACGAAAACAATCAAGGTTGACTTCATCTCCAATAAAATTTCTAAGCAAATTTTTTGAATATTAGTGTGGTTTTCTACAGAGCATCGCACAAACGGGGGCGCTAGTGAAATCGCATTCTAAAGCCCTGCAGTGGGACTCCGATGCTGTTTTAAAGTCGAAAATCGAACGAACCTCTCTTTCTATGTCCACACTCTAGAAAAATAGATCGACACAGATGTTTTATCGTTTTTAAACGATTAACTTCAACAATCTCTTTATACCTTGTAAGTCAAAAAAGAGAAACAATATATTAAACAATAATGATTTGAAAAAGATCCAACATCTCTGTCTAATGACCTTAACTCTCTATTTCTATCCTATTGAATCCAATCTATTGGACAATATAAGTTGACGGCAAAGGTCTCAGATGTAACTCTGTCTTTGTATTACTCAATAAAAACAAAATCTATCCTACAACACCAATATTTAACAACATAGAGATTTTTATATTAATTTTAAGGGCCCTAGAATTTTTGAGCACTTACAAGTAAAGTTACTGAAATTTCCGAGGACAAATGTTAAATTTCCCTCGCTTAAAGATGGCTGAAATCTTACCTTAAAAAGGGGACTATACTCTCATTAACGCAGCTCTACGGCCCCCTTCCTATGTGGATAGAAAATATCCATGTAAAGCCGTAAATAATAGGAGTGAGAGGGAGAAATACATCAGTACATCCCTTTCACTATCATGAGTTTGTGCTTTACACCGATGTTTTATGCGCACATAACACTGCATCTTTAAGGAAGAAAAAGTGATAGTATATTGCAATGGGCATGTACCTCTACTTTTTTTGTACGCTTCAAGGCTCGTTTACACCTTCCGCCTAAAGTTTGTGGACCAATCAACACATCGAAATATCCATTAACACCTTTGGAAAATTCGAATAAATATAGTAATATTCTAGTTTTCTTCCGAAACACACCGAAAGATGACTAAAATATTAATAGATTGAACTGAATGTTCCGGTAGTGTGAATGAATATTTCGATATGTTGGTTGTTCGAAGACCGATTGACGGAAGATGTAAAAGAGCTATTAAATGACCTCAAAACACATCAGTGGTATGCGGAGGCGGAAATATCCAACATGCACAGTAGCTATTCCTGTATATTTTGAGGTTTTTAGGTTTTTTAAAAAACCGCAACTGCGCATACATCGCACCATTATTCTTATTCCTTTTTCATCGGGTGCTTATTTAAAACAATTAAGTAAAAACAAATAATTAATTTATCTTTTACTCTGAAAGTACAGTTAAAAAGCCGCATTGGAAGCACTGCATGAATTGTCCGCACTGGCTATTTTAAGGTGTCTTGACAATAGCACTTGATAAGTCGACGCAGCATCGACGAAATGCACGCACATCTCTTACCAACTTGGAGAACTTCTTGACGTTCAAGTTTACTGGTAATCGAAAATTGACATTGCACTTTGACGCATTGACGTTATATAAATACTGCGTAAAATTATCAAGTCCTATTGTAGAGAGAACTTCATACTTCATCTAGCCGGCTTGGGCTGGCCGCAGTGATGCAACGGACCATTATTTTTTTCAACTGCGCATGTACTGAACAGCGCGGGTCTATTTCAAATCAGTAACTACTATTAATAAGACATACACAAACATACTTCAGACAAATTTTCACTTAATAAACATTAGTTACATTAAATCTAAGAAATAGCTAATTTCTTTAAATAATTTATTAATAAGTTAATATTTAACTTTTATGCTTATTAATTTGAATAGGCCCGCGATTTTCTGCACATGCGTAGTAGAAAAACTCGAGGTACGTTCGCATCACAAGCTGGCTCGCTACCAACCCAGGCCGGCTAGATGCGGTATGAAAGAGTCATCAAACACATTTTTGTTCGCGTGAGGAAAAACGAAAACATTACCCAAAACTTTTTCTACTTGTAACTTTCCTAAATTTCAGACTTATCATTGACTTTATTTTCTAAAATTATACATTTCGGATTGAATTGGAAGTCCAAGAAGATTTCTGTTTAATTAAATAATAAAACCAAAACAAAGATTGTAAAGATTTTATTATGTAACTGAACAGCTTTTTAAATATATAAAATAATATCTAAATACACTAACAGCAAAAAAAAGATATTTTTCCCCAACTTATATGAATAAATTAAGTTTCATCTCAGCGTGCAGACATCTTGCTAGCTGACCTTAAAGCCTGAAATACAGTCGGACCTCGAGTGTATCAACCACCGATATCGTGAACTTCTCCTTATCTGATGCCCCCAACACTAGTCGCACTGATTGTTTTTGACGTTTGCGCACATGATGCGCAGATATTCAAATCAACCGCTATTAATTATTGCTGCGTTTATGTCTACTGAGCAGCTTCACTTCTCCTCCGAGCTACCTCAATAACATGAACGGTTTCTATACAATCGAAATGAATCTCGATTCACCTAAATCTCATTTCAACTAAAACTCTGTAGTTTGTGCACAGCGGATGGTTTTGCTCGAAAGAGGGTCGTGTGCGTAGTTAGAAAGTTGGATGCGGTGACTGATTTGTACCAAAAATATACGGTTGGCGGCGTGACATGCAGGCTGCGAGTCATCGATAAATAAGAGCTGACAATAATCTAAAAAATAATAAATGTATTAAAGTTGAATAAAACTATAAGTTGTTTTTAATTTAGTAGAGTGAATGATTTTCTGTATGGGGTTACAGACTTTTTGTTTACTTTAAATTTACGAATTGTATTGACTTTCATTAGGATCTGTGCACGAAAAACGTGAAGCTGTTGTTTAAAAATTTAAGAGTGGTATATTAATTTGAGGCTATGTGCGTGACAATATTTTCTTAAAAACTTTATAACTTTACAACTCAGTCACCGCATCCTACTTTCTAACTACGCACACAACCCTCTTTCGAGCAAAACCATTCGCTGTGCACAAACTATAGATTTTTAGTTGAAATGAAATTCAGGTGAATCGAGATTTAGTTCGATTGTATAGCAATCAACATGAACACTCATTCCGAAAAGTTGATAGCATCGAGGTCCGACTGTATCGCATCACCATTTGATCAATGTGCCGATCGTGCTACTGCGCTCGGTCGGTTGACATGTAATGATTCCTGTAGTTAAATGGACCTATTAACTTTATAGACCATGACGATTTTTAAACACTGTGTCTGCTGTCAAAATTATTTTGAAGAATAAAATATTCTCACTCGACAATTTTTCATCTATTTGATGGTTAATGCCCCGTATCATCTTTCTGGAGTGCTTTGGAGGTTTACGTATGTCATGATTAAATATTTACAGTCGCTTCTTTAAATTACTCTCCTTCAGGGTAATTTCAGTTATACTTTACCCACTTATCAATTACTCTGATGGAAACTACCCTTACCCTAGCTGACTTTTCCCCGAAATAATTAACACCTGTAACACTTTTTAACCCCAGTTTTTTCTGTAAGGTATTAGATTTGAAATCATTTACACAAAAAATCGCCGATCCTCCAATGTACACTGAAATCGGTGTTCAATAGAGTTGCAACAATTTTGAGCCACACAGGTTCATTCGGAGAATCTAGCGGAAAAGCATCATTTAGCCACTGTTTTTTCTCATCCAGTGCAACGTGAAGTGTCGTCTACAAACTGTAAGTCACCTGTCAAAATCATTTTGTCGGTCGTTATTTGAGTGAAAAAGATGTTAATAAGCAGGTAAGTTATAATAATAATTACCTAACTTTTTATTTCCTCTCACTTACCAGCGACTAAATAGTCTTGGAATAAAAATAGTACTTGGCGTGATATAATATCCAAATGTTAGGTTAGTCCGACCCTACTATATGACATTCAAACCACCGAAGCCGGGATGTACAAACTATGTCGTGAACGTCTGCATCGAAATTGATGCCTGGTCGTTCGAACAAATTTCCACTAGATTATCAGCGAAGGTTTAAAGGTATCTTAGATATCTAATCTTGCAGTGGCTAGTGTCATACATGAAAGATAAGGTAAATACAATTGTATAATAAAAACAGAAATTTGTTTTTCGCGATGAGTAGGGATGTAAATTTGCATGAAACTTTAGCCTGATGAAAAGTTTCATGAAACATTGGGAGTTTCGTGAAACATTGCAATGTTTCAAATATAGCAAGGGGAACATTCAAACTGATAAGATAAAAGTCTATTAGGTATTTTCACTTCAATAAACAGCTAACTTCACTTCGTAGATTGCTGAGGGGAAAATAAGGGACCAAATGTATGGGATTCAGTTCATTTTTGCCCTATTTTGCTAGCATCTTCGTAAAAGGTAATTTTTTCTATATAGGTGTAGTTAAAAAATAGTTTTTATTGTTTAATTACTATTTAATGAAATAATAAAATAATGATAATGATGATTAAATACAAATATATTACAGAAATAAAGTTTTGTTCCATGCATTTGATCCATTTTCCCTCTCAGCTTTTAACAAAGTGAAGTTAGCTGATTAATGAAGTGAAAATACCTAATTGAGGCTTTCATATCCCAACTTTTTCCTATCGGCTGATTTGATTTATTTTTCCGGTTTGTATTGTGGACCAATGATGCTAATGTTGGCATCCTGAGCTACTGCGCTTGCGTTAGGGCTGACCGCTCATTGACCGCACTTAGCGCGCGATTCAAAAATACATTAAAAAACAATTCTTGTAACTTAAGTCAATAACACAGGCACACAAAAAAAGTGGTCTGTCCGGTAGACTACACTACCATATCTATATGTTTTTGGGGTCGTTGATTTCAAATCCGGGGTCCAAATAACCCAATCAGGCCACAGTTTCCCACAAAATGCAAAAAGAGACGTAAAAACGAAGAAAACTGCGTTTTTTCGTATATATTTTGTATAAAAACAAAAGATTTTCATGTCCGGTCAATTTTACAACCATATCTATATGTCTTTTGGGTCACTGAATCTGAATTCCGGGTTCAAATAACCCAATCAGGTCATAGTTTCCCAAAAAATGCAAAACGAGACGTAAAAATGACGGAAACAGCGTTTTTTCTTGTATATTTTGTATAAAATTAAAAGAGTTTCATGTCCGGCCGACTTTAAAACCATATCTTTATATCTTTTGGGTCGCTCAATCTGAATCTGGGGTTCCAATAGTCCCATCTGGGTGTTCCATGAGCATGATTCCCCTTGCCTGAAATTGTAGGATCTAAGAAAAATAAAACACTTTTTTTGGAATAAGTTTTATTTACTTTCAGCATTACCCAGGAACAACGGCGTGGACGTAGTAAATTCTGTTCCCTTTGGGGTGCTGGATTAGCGTGAGTCGCCTTGCCTCTCACTTTATGGTGCTATATTAAAATGAGTCCCTTCATCTTTCTAGATTGGGGTGCTGGATTAGCTTGAGTTCCCCTTGCCTCTCACGTTGGGGTGCTAGATTAGCGTGAGTCCTCTCGCCTTTCACGATTTTATTCGACAATAGTCAGCCATCATATTAACATCCCAATGTCCCTGATGTCTACGCTCTATCTCTTTGATGTTTTGGTGAAAACGTTCGCCTTGTTCTTCACTAAAATCTCCCAGATTCTTTGGAAACTCGTCAATGTGAGAATCAAGAAAATGGAGCTTCAAGTTCATTAGACAACCCAATTCACCAAAATTTGAAACCATATCAGAAACAATTTTTTTGTAATCTGCACTTTTGTGATTGCCTAAAAAATTTTCAACAACCATCTTAAAACTGAGCCAGGCAGCCTTTTCAGTGTCTGTCATTTTTTTAATGAATTCCGGATCCCGCAACATTTTTCGTATTTGTGGTCCATTAAATACACCGGCTTTCAACTTCGCTCCGGAAAGTTGTGGAAATTGATTGCTCAAGTATAGAAAGACGTCACCGTCAATATCAAGAGCTTTGACAAATTGCTTCATGAGACCAAGCTTGATATAAAGCGGTGGGATTAAAATATCTTTTGGATTGACTAAAGGTTTTTCAATAATGTTCAATTTTCCTACGTCAAATGATGTTCTTTTTGGCCATTTCTTTTTTTTTATAATGCTTGATGCGATTTCTACTGTCCCATAAACACAAGTAACAGGGTGTTTTTGTAAACCCTGATTGCTGTCCTAATAAAATCCCGAGAACTTTCAGATCTCCACACAACTTCCATTCATGCGTTGAGTAGTTTATTTAAAACGCAGCAGAAGTTTTGCATTTTCAACAGATAGAATTGCTGTCATTTTTGACAATTTGCACTTCATTACGCTGTATGAATTCAGGATATGTGTTTTAAGAATTTCTGAGTTTGGGCTTGACAGATTTAGGGTTATGAATTCTGGCTTCTTTCACTTGGGCTTTGTATGTTTAAGATTGAGGTTTGCGTGAGTTTAAAATACAAATATTAACGTAGAAAATCGAAATGGCCAATTTTCGACTATAGTTATGCTTTTTACGGTGAAATCTGAACTCGCATAGTCCTTCGGACCCCGGATTCAGATTCAGCGACCCAAAAGACATATAAATATGGTTGTAAAGTCGACAAGATATACAAATTTTTTGTTTTTATTCAAAATATACAAGAAAAAACGCTGTTTTCGTCGTTTTTATGTCCCTTTTTGCATTTTTTTGGGAAACTATGACCTGATTGGGTTATTTGGACCCCGGATTCGAAATCAGCGACCCCAAAAACATATAGATATGGTAGTGTAGTCTACTTGACAGACCGCTTTTTTTTGTGTGCCTGTGTAATTATTAAAATATCCACAAGGATATATACAAATTGTGTAACTTTGATTCCAGGCAAAAAAAACAACACATATATTATATAAATAACAGTTTATTTTCAGTGAATTCCAAAGACTAAATTATATTTTACAAAACATTTAATTTAACAAAAAATTTCTTGGAAAAGTGATTGAAAATAATTATTTATAAGTTTTTAATATTTTCTATGCATTTTTCTGGGAATTCATATAATTATATAACCTATAAATACATAAATTATGTTTTATAAATTTTATTTTGTCTGAAATCAAAAGTTACACAATTTGTATATATTCTTGTGTATATTTTAATAATTATTTATTTAAATTACAAGAATTGTTTAAATGTAATTTTAAATCGCGTTTCAAAGGGTACACAACCAGCGCTCAGCCCTAACGCACGCATGAATGAAAATTATTATCATTGTATTATTGCAGTAAATAGTCCCTAAAAAAGAAAAACTGTTTTTCAATTGCACTTATACAGAAAAATTACTTTCTACGGAGATATTAGAAAAATAGAGCAAAAATTAACCGATTCCCATGCATTTGGTCAACTGTTATCCCCTCAGTATTCAACGAAGTGAAGTGAGCTAGTGATTCGAGTGAAAATACCTTATTGTATATGTAGACGGTCATGACTTTTTCTATACATCCCGGCTGTATTTTAAATGTCGACGGGCATGACTAACCTAACTTTTGGAAGTTGCATTAGGAAGTTTTAATTTTATTCTAAGTGACTGGTACGCCCTATTAAATGAAAGAAATGTGAAAATTAGGTAAATATTGTTTCAATTGGTTTCCTTATTAACAATTATTAAGGCTAATATCGCAAAGCGAATAGTTGCTTTGACAGGTATTCAGGTGGCTGACAGCGCGGTTCAGAACTCCACAACTCTGCATGAGCCAAATTCAGTCTCCAAATGATACTTTCCCCTAGATGTCCACATGGACACCTACGTTCGAAGGAATACATTTCAGACTTGAAAACTCTGTCAAGTGATCATTGGTAGCCCAATGAAATTTGAGCTGCAACAAATTTAACACCAGCGTTTTTCTATGTAGGCTGTGATTAAGTAAATCTGGAAACAAATGATCGCGATCTAAAAGGTCTGCTCCTATGATGGGATTCTCGATGTTCGCTACGAAGAAATCCAGAACAAAGGACTGTGATCTATATGTAAAGTGCGAAAGTCGTTATCATAATTGATAATTTGATCCCCGTTAATTGTGTACAATTTTTATTTGCTCGGTAGTAGTATATTTTTATTTATGACTGGTACTATCGACAAAAGGGCTCCTGTGTCATTTAAATACGTTAGTTCCGTATTGCGATCACGTATATAAAGACGGTTTGAAAATGGTTGACCCCCGCGGCACGTCGCACAGAGACACACATTTAAAGTTTGAGATGGAATTAATGGAAAGAAACAAAAAAGCAAACGATAGACAATTTTTATAATACAGGATTTCTGTTAGTATAAAAAGGATATTTTTTAAAGTAAAAAATATAAACATCCATTCCGTTTCAAATCACGAAGAAAACTGATTAAGCATTTACAGAGATCCTCCAATTTTACAACTTACGGAATTCAATGGAACGGTGTTTTAATTTTTAAAAGGGCCGTGGCCGTAATTCAACCGGAAAATTAAGAGAACCCTTTGCTGGTTCCTTGGAGGGTATGACAACCCTAGTGACCACGTGTTCTCAAAATTTGTTCCGCTTTACAACAAAGTAGTATATTTTTGAACGTTTTTCCACGTCGGATCTTAAATTGACAGCAGTCTCATTACCAGCAATTTGACACACTTCTAACATCAGAAGTTTGCGATAATGACCCCAAATGCCATAAACAATAGCGTTATTTTGAAATTTATTTAATTTATCTTTAGTGGGCCCGGACACCGCTGTAGCTATGTCATGATGCTTGAGAACACTCGCAATTCGCTCAGATAGACCTTCAAAGTATGAAATGCTACTAAAAGACCTAATTTCCGCGTTTTGAACTATTTTATCAACTCTACGTTGTTCATTTCCGGATAAAATATGTAATCTGAAATTTATATTATCTGTAACATATTTTTCCGAGTAAAAGTTTTTACGAAGTGTGTCTTTCACTAATCGCAAATTTTCTTGATGATATTGTTTATCCGAAAGAAGAATGGCTCTGTCAACCATATTAAAAACTACACTTTTTTGTACTTTTGTGATTGGTTTAAATCAAAATTTAGGCATCTACCAGACCAGGTGGGTTTGCGATACCAATTATACTTAATTTCTTGAACGACATTCCTGTGAAGAGTTACATCCAGAAAGTTTATCGCCCTATTTTGTTCTTTTTCTAGCATGAATTTAATCTCATAATCATTTGAGTTAAAAACTTTTACAACGTTTTCTACTTTGTTTTCCGGAAGAGCTACTGATATGTCATCGACATGACTGACATACAACGTTTCATGAAAACCTATTTTTGGTAAACACCCGTTTCCAGGTCGTCCATATCTAAATCTGCTAGAATCGGCGAAAGGGGAGAGCCCAGTGGTAGGCCTCTTTTTTGAAAATAAGTTTGGATTTTAAAATTAAAGTTTGTACGATTGAGACATAATCGAAGTCCTTCCTCAAAATCTGTCCATGGAATTGTTGTTTTTCGCGAATTTAATTCCACCTACTACGAACAGCCTCGGCTGCCTTTTCTTTCGGCACATTTGTAAAAAGGGAAACCACGTCTAGTTATGCGAAGACATGATTTGCCGGGATCCTGAGATTCCTCATTTTCTTCACTAAATCGAAGCTGGTAAGCACTCTCGATTTATGAGCTTCAAAATTATTTGAAATAGTATTTTTTGTGAATGTTGCTAACTGGCAAGTAGCACTACCTACATAAGAAACGATTGGCCCAAGAGGGGCACCTGTCATGTGAATTTTTGGAAGGCCATAAAATCTCGAAAGGTAAGCGTCATGTACTAGAGTGCCCCCCCCCCCCGAAAAAGAACCGGCAATCGGTCTTTTCAATTTTAAGGTAGAATTACAGCCACAGCCCTTTTAAAAATCCGAAAAACAGGTTTTCACGAATATGTCAGTCCGTCTGCCTGTATGTCTGTATGTATGGCTCTGTGTGCTCGATCAAAGATAATATCTTTGTGCTCGATAACTTTTGACAAAATTATTCTTTTAGATTGGCCTTTGGAAAACTTATTTGGTGTCTTAAACTTAAGGTCAAGTTCGTTAGTCAGGCATTTTGGATGAAAATTCAAAAAGTTGGAACATTTTGAATATTTTTTAGATCACTTTTTTTGAAATTAAAAAATTCTCTGTACGCTTATTCATAGTATTCGAAAAATCAAAGAATTTATTTAAATGAATTTTTCCAAAAAATTAAATATTACCCGAGTTATAGCATATACAAAATTCCAAAAATCACAAGAAAACATAAAAGTTTCAGCCAAATAACGCACGATATGAGAAAAAAGTCAAGAGAAGAAGAAATTTTCTTTTTCATTGCCCTATAACATTAGCATAACTTTTTGAATTTTCTTGAATAATCGACAATTAAAATTTTGACAGCATAGAAAAATAATGGAAAATCAAAAATTACATTTTGCAGTTAAAAATAGGTGAAAAAACACCATGACAAAAATTGTATATTTCAAAAAGTTCTACAAATTTCTTATCAATCACTTTTTGATAGCACGCATATTTTGGGTTTTAATCGTGAAAAGCTATATTATTAATAAAAAATCAGCCCGCTGCGTGGGCATTTTCTCATAACAACTTTTGTTTTTTACATTCTCATCAGAGAATTTGTGTACAATCTGCCCCCTTCCCCCCTGTTTTTGTCAAATTTCCACGTTTTAGACTCCCTGAATCCGAAAAACAGGTTTTAACGAATGTCGGTCAGTCTATATGTCTGTCTGTGTGCGCGATAACTTTCGAAAAAATTAATCTATTAGATTGGCCTTTGGTACACTCGTTTAGTGTCCTAAAATAAAGGTCAAGTATGTTAGCCAGCCATTTTGGATGAAAATTCAAAAAGTGGGCGCATTTTGAATATTTTTAAGACCACTATTTGTTAAATTCAAAAATTCTCTGTAGGGTTATTTATAGAATTCGAAAAGTCGAACAATTTATCTAAATGACTTTTTTCATAAAATTAAAAATTACCGGAGTTATAGTATTTACAAAATTTCCAAAAAACACAGGAAAATAAACATTTTAGGCCAAAAAACGCACGATATGAAAAAAATCAAGAAAACAAAAATGTGGCTTTTTGAATGCGCTACAAGATTATCATAACAATTTTTTGGATTTTCTTGAAAAATCGAAAATTCTAATTTCGACGGCATACAAAATAATGAAAAATCCACTAATTACATTTTTTCATGCAACGATTTCACAGAATTTCAAGATTCTCAAATATATAAATGATTTTTCCAAAAAATCATACATTAGTTTTGTTGTCGAAAAACAATATTTTCAAACTAAAATTGAAGGTATCCCAGTTTTAGTTGAAAATTCATGTACATTGTTGAAGCCTCGTTTTTTTGGTAGAAAATTTATCTTCGTTACGCAGTTTTTTTTTATAATTCAACTACTTGGCTGAAGTTAAACTGTTTTTTACGAATGTATTTTTCTGGATTAACATTAATCATTTGAGTTAAACATTTACTTCTTTGGTTGACAATTCATTTTGTTTTAACTGACAATTAAACTTTTCCATTTTTGGCTAATAATTTCTCTTTCTTAGTTCAAAATCGACATATTTAGTTAAAATTTCATATATATTTTGTTAAGAAATTTTCTTTTTTGGTTGATTTCCATTGTTTTTTATTTAAGAATATAATATTTATTGGATAGTTTTTTATATTAAAATTAAGGGTATTCCAATAGTGATGTTAAAATTAGGCTTTTTAGTCAAAAATTTGAGAAGCTGGTCGAAAATTTATGTATTTAGTTAAAAATTTATCTTGTTAAAGAAAAGTTAATCTTGTTGGTGAAAATTAGTTTTTAATGAAATTGAATTACTTGGTTAAAACTTAAACTAATTTGTTAAAAAAAAATTGTGTTTGTTAAAGATTCAAAATTTGAGTTAGCAATTAATTTTTTTTATTTGAAATCAGTCTTTTTGGTAATGCGTTCGTTTTGGTTAAAAAATAATATTATTCTTGTTCAAAATGATTTTTTTGATAAAAATGCAAGAATGTTTTTGAAACCCTAATGACTTTGTTACAACATTATTTTTTTGTTGATTATGATTGATCAATTTAGTAGAAAATTAAACTTTTTTAGTTGCAAATTCAACATATGTGATTTTTTTAAATTTCTGATTTCATCACTGAAACAATTTAATTTTAAATTTAATTCGTTTTCAATTTAAAATTCTTAAAACTTTTTATAAAACATTTTTATTAGTAACTTCAAGATAAAATAGAAATATGAGGATTCATATCTCCTTTAGATGTTGAGCGACTTTGATAGTGTCTTAAAGACTGAAAAGTACTGAAAGAATAACTAAACTGGATGCGAGAAAGTCGAAGAAGCTCGTGAGAGTTGCACGCGATGGACGTTACTTTTAATTTTCAGGAGGGCAAACTTTAGCGAAGGAAGACGGATCGTCGACGAGCATCCCTTACTTTGCCTTACTTTAGTTTTCTTCCTTACAGCGGGTCTTTCTCATTTTTTCCCTTTTTAGAAAGAAAAGTGGTTAGTTTTTGAACGTACCTAGTCACGAAACGCCGAACGCCAAACAATGATGTGCACCCACGTTTATTCACTCGACAAAAATTTAAAAACCAGCATAATTTAAAAAAGATTACGAATTTTGAAAAAGGAGATTAATGCACATAGAAAATTGAAAACATGAATTAAAATTTTACTTTAATTTATTTTTTTTAATTCCTAGGAACCATGAATACTTTTCCGTAGTTGTAGGAAGGTCCCGTAATCTTTTCCTACTGGATATCCTGCCCCGAAAAACTTTTTCGGGCTAGGGCTTTCTTAATAACAAAAAAGAAGAAACATTGTTTTTACTATGAAAGACACAAAAATAAACATTAATTGCCTTTTTATAAGTGTGTATAAGAAAATTCTACAACTGCTTCAAATGAAATAATTTCATTAGCAAAGATTCTAAATTTGATTGTTTTTAGTTACTGAAACAATGAAAAACAATACTCAGTTGCTCGTTTTCTTTTACATTTTTGTTTAAACCACTTTAATTCAAGGATACCATGCATCTTAGTTATTCAAATCACTGATTAATCTTCCCTTATTCGGCTAGAACACAGACTTATCTTGCCTTGGTTGGTCGAAACACTGAGTGCTCTTGCCTTAGTTAGATAAATCATCGACTGATTTCGCCTTACTTCGCAGGAGCACTGACTGATTGTGTCTTAGATGGTTTGTTCACTAACTGATAACTTCTTATATGGCCAGACTACTGACTGATCTCGTCTCAGTTGACCGGAACACTGACTGATATTGTCTTATTTCGTCGGGTCACTAACTTATCTTGTCTTAGTTAATTACAACACCGACTGATCTCACCTTAGTTTGTTGCATTTTCTATCGCTTTTGCTAATTGGTTGGATCATCAACGGACTCTTCCTTAGTTTAACGGAGCTGGCCGGTTTAATGACTGATTTTGCCTTAGTTAAGTGAAACAACAACTGATCTTGCCTTAGTGGGTTGAATAACTGGCTGATCATGTCTTAGATGTCTGGGCCCCTAGCTGATCTTGCCTTAGTTGCCAGGAGCATCGACTGATATTGCTTTAGTTTGTCAGATCACTGATTAATCTTCCCTTAATTGGCTAGAACACAGACTGATCTTGCCTTAGTGGGTTAGAACAACGAGTGGTCTTGCCTGACTTATATTGACTAAGTTTTCCAAAATATCGACTGATATTGTCTCAGTTGGTCTGATCACTAACTTACTTGCCTTAGTTGGTTCGAAAGCCGACTGATTTGAACTTAGTTTATTGGAATTTCAACTGATATTGCTTTAGTTGGCCAGGAACACCGACGGATCTTGTCTTAGTTGGTCGGATTACAGATTGAGTTTTTCTTAGTTGACAGGATCACTGACTTCCTTTGGCTCAGTTGGTTCAATCAGCGACTGATGTTTCCTTAGTTTGTCGGAAGACTGACTGACCTTTTTATATTTGTCAAGTGGCCACGATTCACAGAATATGATATTAGTTCATTCATTTCATTTCTATGTTATAAATACTTGCCCACTTTTAAAATTAAATACATGCAATTTCGTGGATTTTTTCTAATAAAGAATTTGAACTCGTTGGACAAAATAACGGATGTTCTAAAGTTTCCAATTTAGTGTATTCTGAAAATTTTAAAAACAGCCTTTTTCACTTTTAGTTAGGATTGTTTTGAAATACTGTAGTACTAGAAAAATAATTTTAGGGTCAGATTCGAATTTAGAATAGAAATCACGTAGAAAAATACTCCCAAATCTCACTGAACATAAAAGCGCGGGCCTGTATTATAAATAGACGTTTTTTCATTCGGGTTGGAGGAAAATTATTCAAAATCAAAGTTGTTACACCTATGAACAGGTTGTATGTAAACAATTTTCTGATTATTTTAATATTCAAATTTGCTTGTGACATATTTGAAATGTGAATTAAATCAATTTGATTTTTTTTAATGTAAAGAATTTATTTTCAATCTTGAAGCCAGCATTGGATTAAAGAATTACAAAATTATATTTTTATACTGATTCATCATTAAGTTATGCTTGTCTTGCGATCTCAGGATTGAATAAGAATAATTTTCTACAACTGCTAGAATTTTAATAAAAATTAATTAGAAAAATTTATACAAAAAATGTATTAAACAAATGAACATGACATAATATTTTTCACTATGCATAATTTTTCTGCCTTCGTCCACACAATGATATTGATTCCGATTTTTGTTCTGAATATGCAATTGAATAAAAGTTAATTGTGGAAAGTGAGCTTGAATTGTCCTTTTTTGTTAGAATGTTGAAGTTTTGAAAAATGAAATCGGATAAAACGTTATCATTGCTCACATCAAAAGACTAAATTTTTTATTGTTGGTAGTAATTTATTTTTGTCTTATTTTTTCTTTCCAAATTGTACAATTTTACATATGATACAATTCTGAAGCATTTTAACGATTTTAGTGTGGAAGAAGCATAGTCGCGAAATACAAATAATTTGCAATGACAAAAATGGATTATGTAATTTATGACCTTGTTTTTTTTATCCGGGAAAGAAATCTATTTATATTAAGCCGTAGAATCTGCGTGTTAATTTTTTTAATTCTGGATGATAAAACTTAGTATCTAGATTTTACGTTTTAATATTATGTGTATATTGCTGTCATAAATTATGGAATCAAAGATCGTAAACGCCATAATACATTTTTCTCCGTGTGTAATGAAAAATCAGATAGCGATTTATTATTATTTATTTTTATTCTATTAAAAATTCGTCATAATTGGGTTCCTTTCCTTTTAATAGAATGAGTATCATTATTTGTATTCTGTTTTTCAACTTAATCGTCTTCCCAATTCCTATTGGTGAATATAATAAAATATATGATTTCAACTATTTTTAATCGCAGTATATTTACTTCGTATGCAACATCATTGTACTATTGTATTAAGATAACCTTTTGTCGCCAAAGTATTTTCTTACTTTTTTCTGTTAAGGTATATTTAAGAGAGGTTTACGGTTTTATTTATGATACTTAAAAAACAATAAAAACGCCAAAATCAAAGAAATCCTATTGTTATAATTGATGAAGTAAAAAATTTTTAAAACCTGAAAGAATTGTTCGTATCCGTAATGTTCCCAAGATAATAATTGAAAGAAAAATCTTTTATGAGTTTTCAATCCTCAACTGGGGTAAAGAAAGCGTACCTGAAAACATTTTCCATTTTATGAATTAAATCAATTAAATAGTGAAGCAAGTACTGAAACTGCCTTTTTTCTTTCTCTGATGTAAAATTAATTTCTTTCGTGCAAGAAAATATCTGATTTGTTAAATTAATTTATTAAACAATGGGAAATTCAAATTTCTACATATGTTTTCTATTTGCATAATTAATTTGCCTACGTAGAAGTACCGCAGTTCACCCTTTGTCCATTTAACTTAGTAATGTTCATGATGCAGAATTATTTTGTTCAAATTCAATTCATCTCCATTTACGAAGGGTTTTTCTTCAAGTGGGAGAAAAGAATGGTTTCATCATTGGAGTAATGATATGGAAACATTTATTTCCATTCGTAGCTCCTAAAGTGGATCTTTATAATAACTACGGTAGAGTTAAAGTGCAGATAGATGGTAACATTGCAAACGTGACTCTATCAATATTGAATGACGATTCACTGAATCATTTGTTCTTTAAGAAATTTGGACCAGAAAACATTCTTATTGCCCAGATACACTAATAAGAATTAAATCGGGGAAGGCCAAACGATGTTGAGTCCAATCGTGCTAATTTGATAGGAGAAGCAAAAACTCTTTCTGGAGAAACAGTTTACAATCAATTTAATAAAAAATTGTGTTTTGTTTGTTAAAAGTTAATAACAATTACTTCTATCAAACTGTATTAAGTTCTGTTCAAGGATTAAAACGCATGCAAAATAAATAAGTCCCGTGTTGCTATAATTGCATTTATTTCACACTATAAAAACATAAGGATAAAAAAATGTATCAAGTTTTCAAAAATCGGTGTTACAAAAGAAAATTGAAGGTTCCATATCACGATGACAAAATAGTGACGAATTCGTCTTGTACCGAGCGCGTCTCTCAGAGTACTAGTCCTCTAGCCCCTTCTACCCCAGGCCCTTTTCAGGAGTAATGCCTGCTTTACCCTGTTGCCACTTCGTATTTTGAATTCATAAACATTTTGGAAATAAGTGGCAACGTTGTACTTATCAGAGAAGTGATCCTTGAGCAAGGGTCACAGC
>NC_046657.1:15669603-15687472 GCF_010883055.1 Belonocnema kinseyi | reverse complement strand
CTGGATTTGAGAAAGTTGACAAAAAAAAGGAAAGAGCCCAAAGGCTAAATAATGTACTTTCAATTTCTAAAATAAAAATATCCTTCAGTATAGTTTAAACAAATTGTTTATGGAATGAATAAATGTTTAAGAAAATCATCTGAAATATACGTTTTCATTTATTTTCTGAACAAATAACTTCATAAAACTCGCAAGTTTGAGTGAGCTTAGAGCAAGCGTCTGCTGGTTCTTACGCTTTGCGTTCAATAATGCGATATCATGTGCTTTGCGCTCGGATATTTATTCATTGCACTTTTATTAAATGTGTATAGTTAAAGATTCAGTTGCTCAAATACTTTTCTTTCAGGTACATATTGTCCTTCTGAAACTCGCGCTACGCCTTCGATTTTTGGCAGACATTTTAAACTGTATATGTAGTTTCTGAATTACCTGATAAAAAGCTACAATCTTTTCTTCAGAGACTCTTTCCTATGTCGCGTATTTTGGCATCATGTTGTAATTTTTAATTCTTTTATATCAATTTCAATAAATAAATTAAAAATGAGGAGTTCTGTCAAAATTGTACAAAGAAATTTTGTAGGGATTTTAAAACGATGTAAAAAAACTCTTCCCCATAATTTCCACAAATAAAACCAAAATCACGACTCCTATTGAAAAAGAGTTAAAATAAAATTTTTCAGGAGTTGTAGAAAGTTTTAATTGCTCTTTAGAACTTTTTATTTTGTATCTTGTGTCGCTTGGTTCGAAATTTGAATATGGTGGTGTCAAATTTTGAACTGATCTAATACTTTTTCAATCATAAATTATGACAATGTAATAAATTATAAGGTATTTTTATCCCTTATTCGGGGAAACAACTTTTTTCTATCAATTTTTTTTCGTACCTTTTGTCGGTTTTCCACAAAGTTTTATTTTTTATTTTTATTTTTATGACTAAAACCAATGCTATGCATCCTTTCACAATTTTTGTTTACTCTATTCTTTTCGTAACTTGTGTGGTTTTCCAACAGATTTATTTTTTTTATTTTCAATGTCATTTTTTACAAATAAAAAAAAACATTATGTACAAAATTGAATTTTGGATTTTTCATTATTTTTTGTGCAATAAAAATTTGAAAGTTTGATTTTTCAAGAAAATGCAAAAAGTTATTATGATAATATTTTAGGGTTTTCAAAAAGCAATGTTTTTCTTCTCTTGACTTTTTCCATATAGTGCACTGTTTGGCTTAAAATTTTGATTTCCGATTGATATTTTAAATTTCATAAATGCTAGAACTCCGATAATTTTATTTTTGTCGAAAAAAGTAATTTCGATGAATTGTTCAGCTTTCTACATACTACGAATATTCGTACAGAAAATTTTAAACTGTCGACAAAAAGACCATAAAAGATTTCGAATATGCTCTAATTATTTGAATTTTTATCGAAAAATGGCTGGGTTATGAACTAGTTCTTTCTTGTAAAACCTGAAATAATTGTGGCAAATTTCCATTTGATCCGTTCATGGATGGACTGACGGACGGACAGCCAGACGCCCTTGCTAAAACTTGATTTTCTGATTCAGGGAGCTTCGAAACTCGGAGATCCGTGCAACAACAGTGGTGTGAAATTGCGGGCAATTCTAATACATTCTCAATCATAAATAACCAGCATGTAAAAAGGTACATTGTTAGCACTAGCATCACATTTTTAATTGTCATAATAATATCTCCTATTTTAAAATATTTATCAAAATCTTTTAGTGGCTGTCAAATTATTTAAAAATGGAATATGTTAGTATAATTCATCCATCTAGTTTGAACTCCTTGAAATTAATAGAATATTTCAATATGTATAAATACTAAATTGTGGCGTAAGAATGTTTAAAAACCTTTGATTTTCACTCAAATTAGTTTAAAAAAGCGAAAAACTATCATTTTTGATAAAAAGTTAATTTCTCTAAAAAGTGGACTGTAGCTTTCCCTGCTTCAATTGTATTATTTATTATTTACACAAATGCACAGAATTATCGTGAAATGTACAAGAACAATATATTTAAGAATAGAAAAAATCAGCTTTGGTGTGATTTTTAGGTGCCCCTCCCTACTTCTTTAAACTGTTGCATTTGTTGTTTATTTATGATTAATTCGCTTCAAAATATATCACGTAAGTATTTAAAAATTAAAATTTTTTATTCAATGTTACTTATCCTATCTAAAAAGTCGGTGTAAAGATATTTCTGGAAAATTTCGCGATCATTGTTGTTGAAAAACTAATTGGCGTTTCATTACTTGAAATTGTGTTACGTCACAAATTTGAAAATTTGAAAAATAAACCTACAGATAATTCGCTTTGATAATCAAAATCAGAAAAAAACATTATGCGAATTGAGTAAACATAATATTTGTACTTTTTAATAGTCCTGCGAGGTTTAATTAAAACTTTCACATTATCTAGAAAATTATTGAATACATGTATATTTTACATGTTTACTGTTGGTAATCTTTGCTGGAAATTAATATTTTCTTAAAGAGAATTTTAATACACCATTAAGAAGTTTTGAAAAACTCTTGGAATTTCTAAAAATTCTGGCTTTTCATTTTTCTTCCAACCAAATTAGCATTTTTTAACAAAAATCATCATCAAGATTCCCAGTTATCAGAAATTCACGTTTTTCGGTCTTGTAAGCTTCTTTACTAGATACTGACATTTTTAAATAAAAATGATTAGTTTTATATGTGTGAATTAATGTTTAAAACAATAAAATTTACATACTTAAACAATTCCTCATTGTATTAATGTTTTTGGACGAAAATTAAACTATTGTTAAAAAATCAGTAGGTTTCAAAAAAGGTTCATATTTTTTTAAAGTTTTAAGTTGCGTTTGAGTTTTTCATCGAAAATTAGTATTTCCACACAATAATTATTATAATTTTAATAAGATGAAAAAATTAGATTTAAATAACAATCAAAACTTTTTAATACGTTAAGGTCATGTTAGCGTTTCACCGGAAATAGGTACTTTTGGTAAAAAATGCTTAGATTTCAGAAGAGGTTCATATCTCGTAAACAATTGTTGGTAAAGCTAGAGATTTTCTCTTGAAATATCGATATAGATGTAAAAGAAGATTTTCAGTTGTGGAAGACTTTAAGGTCATATTAACTTTTTTTTGACTGAAAATCGGTTCTTTTATACTAAAATAATTAAATTCACAATTTAGATCAATTTTTAATATTGTTATATTGTGTTTTCGCCGGAAATTGATATTTGAAATTTGGACTCGCTAGATTTTTCAGATTATCATTCAGAATCATCAAATTCATAATTTGTGTACATTTTTGGTTTTGTCGGCGTTTTATACGCGATATATGTACTTTAAATAAAAAAATAATTGGATTGAAATTTTTTAGTGCTACCCTCTAAATTCCTTTCTTCTAGTGAAAAAATACTTTCATTAATGTCCTGTTATTTAAAAAGATAGAAGTTCCAGTAGGAGGTCTTACGTTTAAAAATAAAATTTCCTTTTTTTTCAATTTTATGAAATACGAATTTTGGGCTACAAGATTCTTTCCTGCTTAAAAAGTACTTGTTATTTATGAAAGAATAAGCCCTGAATAATATGAACGCCTTGAAATAGAATATCAAATATGCATTGCAGTGAAACAGTTTTTTTAAATATCATTTTTTTGATACAATAATATAAAAAAAAATATTTTAAATTTCAGATACAATTTACTGAACATTTTAACGCCGTTTTAACTTTTTGAAACATTTTCTCATTGATAATTTTTGAAATTATTATAACTTGATAAAGGGAGATAATATATATTTACTTTCTTTCGAATTCTTAGCAAAAAAATATCAGTCATATTGTGTTATTGCGATCTTCAACTTTGAGCTTTAAGATATCGATTTTAATCGATTATGACAAATATTATTCGGACTTTTATTTTGTAATATTTTAGATAATAGATACTATCAAATGGAAAATTTTCTATTAATATTAATTTCATATTTTAATTTAGGATACTGAGCGTACGAAAAATTCTAGATTTAAAAACACCTTTTTGTAAGGGGTTTGACATAAAGTTCAGTTTCGATTATCTTAGATTGAAAATCGAAAGATTGAATTGGAAAATTTCAATAACAGCGGCCAAATTTTACAAATTAGGACCTGTACAAACCTTAGTGTCTGAGGGTTGGGTAGTCCCTGTGCGGTGTATCCATAATATGGAAAATTGTACTTTTCTGTTCCAGATTGTCAGTAATGTTATGATTTGACGAATGTAAAAAAACTAGAGGAACTGTTGTGTCTCTTTAATTAGGCTTTCAAGAAAAAAGAAATAATTTGTGAAAATGTATCATGTTTCCAGGAAGACCCAAGTATCTCAATTGTTCCTTGAAACAAGTGACAAATCATATCTTCACCATCCTATCTAAACGCAAATACAACACCAGACTTTTAATAAAAGCATTAATTTACTTTTTATTGAATGTTAGTGTCCGTCTTTACACGGAAAAATATGAAGTTTTTTTATAACAAAATATTTAATAAAAACTGTATTAACATTTGATAGCTATGCATGCTTCCCCAGATTGAAGTTTCACTTAAAATTTTTTTAAATGTTTGTATTTTTTCACAATATCTAATCCTCTGTATACCATACATGAAATTTGTATTCAAGTAAATTGAATAAGATTAAAGTTTCTTTCGAACTAAAAAAAGTTGATTCGGATTCTTAAGGAACAGAAGTCATAGTCTCTTATAGCAGGCTGCTTTTTGTGTAATTCTTTTTATAAACTGAAAAATCGCACTATGGTAACTGTTTTTTTAACGTAATAACTTAATACATTTCTCATTCACTAATACCATGCTAATTTATGAAACTTCGTTCAACACCTTAAGCGTTTGAAACTCTCAATATCTAATTTACACGAGAAGAATAATAATCCTTATCAATAGTGACAATTCTTTGAAATTCTATAAATACCATCATTTTCGTTATATGATGGTGCATATTTTCTGTAATTTTTATTACGAAATTTCTATTCTTGTGGAACTTATGGCAAGTTAAACACAAAAAATTCGTATTTCGCAAGTGCTGAAAAAAGTAGTAGGTTTTTGATTATTTCGAAAAATAATAGTCATCACATTTATTTAAAGGACTAAAAATATGCGCGATAAAATTTTTTATTGAAATATGCCTTAAAAAAAACTAAAATTTGACATAAAAAATATGTCCCAGGGGCCAACTATAACGACTGCGTTTCGGGCGTATCCCCTTTTGATCGCCAGCAGTTCAATTTGTCAAACCGATCAAATAATCTCATTAAAATTGGGAAATAATCATCGCCTTAATCAAGAGATCACCTAACTTCGTCATGGATAAAAGGAAAGGTAATTGAAAATATCAAATTAGGAAAAAATGTGATTGTAGCATTATTTTAACGCAAAGGTGGCTCAAAAATGAATATGAATTAAAACCCTCAAACCAAGTCTACGAAAAACCCCTTAATTACGGAAAATGATATTTAGAATTTATCGGTTAAATTTCATTAAAAAAAAAGGATAAATGAGGGGATCAGATCATTTATACGTTCTCTTACTAAAAACAGAAAGATTATTATTGAACCGAATTTTAGTATGAAACAAAGAGCTGACATGCACTACCTAGATAGGTCTTTTACTGATAAAAATTGAAGTTTTTCTCATTTCGTGTATTAGTGGAAGATGGGGTGTTAGGGGAGAGTAAAGAGTGTCTGTAGGGGCTGTGAGGGGTGAAATATTGCAAAGAAAGCGACAATTTGGGGCGGTAAGCGACAGCTTCCTTAAGATACATATGTTGGCTGAAGTACGTACTTTTTTGCATGGATAGGGGACAGTTACCAACTGAAGAGCGGAAGTTGTTCAGCGAGAGTACTGGCAGTGCTGGTAGTGAATTAGAAGGGGAGCGACAAGGCAAGGGAGAGAGCATCCAGCGCAAGTAAGGAGGAGTATCTCTTGAAGAGGAAAAGGAACAGCAAAGAGAGTTCGGAGAAAAGCGCGCTAGAGAATGCCTTTGAAAAAAGCGTACGAACAGACAGGTCACCCCCACCCTAAAAATGGAGGGGCAGACGCAGAAGGAGGATTTCAGGGTGCTCATAGGCGAGGTGAGAGGGTTGAAGGAGGACGTAAGGGGGGCTATGGAGTAGATGAAAAGTATGAGAGAACCTGAGGGTAAGAGATGAGAGATGAGAAAAGGAGGTGAAACAGGTGAGGGGAAAGGTAGAAAGATTGCAGAGGGAGGTAGTGTCGTTAAGGAAGGAGGGAGAAGGATGGAAAAGGGAGATAGAAGAAATAATATTTTGCAAGGAAAATTTCGTGGGAAATAGGGGGTGAGACTAAAGCAGAGTGTAGGGGTGTTAAAGGTGCTGTACTGGAAGGTAGCATAAGTAAAGAAGAAAGATAAGGATTTCTAGACTTTTATTCAGTAATTTGATGTGCATGAAGTAGTAGAGACGTGGGTAGAGAGAAAGAATGGGATATAGTAGAGCCAAAGTTGCCAAGAAGGTATAGGCGGACGCTACAGCATGTGACCGAGTAAAGAGGAAAGAAAGGGCTAGTGAGGGAATTATAACAGGGGTTAGGGATAGATAAGGAAAAAAAAACTCATGGAGACGGAGAGTGGGAGGGCGTGAAAATAAAGCCAATATAGATAGGAGGTGTAATGTATAAGTTTGTGACTTTGTACAATGAGGATGGGATGAAAAGATTTAAAGAAGGGGTGAAAGACTTGATAGGAGAAAGAGAGAGAGATGAAGGTATAGTGGTACTAAGGGGAGGGGGACTTTAATGTGAGAATTCGGGGGAAGGGACCTGTAACAGGAAGATGAGAGCTTTGAAAGGAAATCGAAGGATAAGATACTAAATAAAGAGGGAGAGATGCTAAGAGACTGGATGACGGAGAGGGGAGAGGATTTCACAGACAAGAGATGTAATGGAGACGGATTAGGACAGTTGGACAACGTAGGCTTTGAGAGAGAGTCAGTGGACGAGATATGGAAGGATCTAAAGGGGAAGTGAAAGGGTGTGTGCATAAGAAGGTGTTTAGGAAGAAGAAGAATGAAATGATGAAGCTGTGGTGGCATGGGGAATCTAAAATGATAAAGAAAGGTGCGAAAGAAGTATAGGAAGTGGAAGGAAGGAACCGCGAAAAGAAAGGAGTACGTAGAAATGAGGAAGGAGGTTAGGGTGATTTGTAAGAAGAGAGAGCAGGAAAATGGAAAAGAGATGAAAGAGGAGTTGAGAACTGTTACGA
The DNA here is from genome assembly GCF_010883055.1 of Belonocnema kinseyi. Taxonomy (NCBI): domain Eukaryota; kingdom Metazoa; phylum Arthropoda; class Insecta; order Hymenoptera; family Cynipidae; genus Belonocnema; species Belonocnema kinseyi. The sequence continues at coordinate 15,680,194 of NC_046657.1, read as the reverse complement.
CAGAAGGGGAGGTAGGTGGGGAGGAGCTGAATGACGAGGAGTTAGAGAAGCAGAGAAGGAAGTTGAAAAATCTAAGGCAGCAGGGCTAGACGGAGTAGAGAAGTAAGCGTGGCTGTTTGGCACACAAGATGTGAGGGAAAGGCTAAAGGGGCTAATGAAAAAAGTATGGACTGGGGAAGCATAACCAAGAGGGCGGAGGGGAGAATTGATAGTACCACTGTACGAAAAAGGGGATAGAGAGAGGCAGAGAAATTTTAGAGGAATCACGAAAATGAATACGGCGGTAGATTGACAACTGACCAGAAAAGGTGCACAAGTGTACGCGTTTTTGTCAGATCTAAAAGGCGCGTTCCCTTTGGTAGATAGGGGAAGATTCTGGAGGTGATGGTAGAGTGGAGACTAGAGAGTGGACTGATTAAGTCGGTAAGGGTGATATATGAGGAGACGAAAGATACGGTGAGAGGAGGGGAGAAAATCTCTGAGGATTTCTGGATTGATACATTGTTGAGGCAAGGGTGCCCGCTTAGCCCAACGCTTTTTGCAATTTCAATCGCGCATATGAGAAGCATGCTAGTGGTCAAAGTGCTAAAAGGAGATAGGGTAGAAGGAGCCAGGATATGGTCACTCGCATATGCAGATGACATAGTGCTGCTGGCAAAGAATGGACAGGCTTTAAAGGAAATCATGAAAAGATTGAGAAGATACTGGGATAACAATAGGTCAAATGTTGACAAGTCGAAGGATATGGTGTTCAGGAAAGGAGGTAAGAAAGAAAAGGAAGGGGAGTGAACGTGGATGGGAAAAGCGGTACAGGATGTAAAAGACTTTTTGTACCTGGGCTTTCTGTTTCCGGGGAATGAGGAAGTGGATGGTGAAATAAAACAGAAGGTGAGAGGGCAAATGGGGTAATAATTCAGGTATGGGGGCGCTGAAAAATAGGTTGTTTGCAGATGATTTTGTAAGGAGAATAAAATTGTTTGATTCGCTAGTGATGAGTGTCTTATTTTACGGAGTGGAGGTGTGGAGTTGTAAAGTAAGAGAGGAGGTAAAGAGGATAAAAAAAAGGTATGTCAAGTGGATACTGGTGTTGGCTGTCAATACGCCAAACTATATTGTAAGGAGGGAGACAAGAAGAATGAATTTAGGGATTATAACGGGAAGTCGAGCGTGTAAATATGAGGACACATTTTTGAAAGAGGGAGAAATAAGCTGGTTAGGAAGTGTTGGTGGGAAAAGGAGACTAGACGTAAGGGTGCGAAGACAAAATTGGAATGTTTAACGGGGAATATGTATGGATTATGCCAAGGGAGAGAGTGCAACATCTGTGTGCGAAAGGAGAGCAAGGGAGTCAGGAACTTATAGCGAGAATGAAATGCGGTTGCATAGAGGATTTTAATAGGTTCTTAGCTTTCTATAGAGAAGAGAATGTGTAAATTGTGCGGGAAAACGGATGCAAAAATGGGGCACTGGTTGGAGGAATGTAAAGAGGTGAAAAAAAGTAGGATAAACATGGAGGTATTGTTGCGTGAAAGGGGGACACGAGGGCAGTAACATGGGTAAAGGGGATGTTGAATAAGATGGAGAAGAAGAGAAGGAAGGAAGAAGAGGAACGGAGAAGGAAAGGTATACCCTAGAGCCAAGGGAGTCCTTCGAGCCATCTGTATATCACCCGAGTACTCCCATCGTGAGCAATTCGGTTCTTTCCTATTCATACTCGTAATTACAGTACTTTCCTCTTGGAAAAGTAACCTTAAAGGGCCCCATGAACGAGCATTCTTTCAGAATGCTATCATAGTGCATGCAGAGGATTTCGAAACTGGACATTACGCTCTTTATTGAACTATGCAGATCATCGAAAGCGTAATCCTTATGACTTTTCCTTAGGGAAAGTCTATATGCTACCGCCGCATCCCTTTGACTAATTGCAGCATGCAATGGCGACACACCTAAGATGGACTCCAATGTGGCAGTTGGGGCTGTTCTCATTGATGCAGTATATGCTAGACAAAAGACCTTTTTGTAGGCTCTGCAGCTATTTTCTGGAACTAACCAAGCTAGATTTTGGCATGCAGCTCAGTTCGACTGAAGTTCCGTCACCAGTATATCAAGGTCATCTACATAACCTTGAGTATAAAAACCTGGTTTATCTAACCTACGAATCAAATCATTAATAAGGAGTGCCAACATGGTGAAGGATGAAATTCCTCACTTCAGACATCCCTTTTCTACCTTCGCTCTCACATTATAACTGTGAAACGAAGATTGGAAAGTCTTGTCGCATAGCATACAGCGTAACAACTATTTAACAGTGGCGCTTACACTATATTTCTCATCAGAGTTGAATATAGATTCCTTAGGGCTGTTACTCAAGGCATTCTCAGTGCCCAGGAATGCTGCTATCGCTACATTACCTGTTAGTCCTGCTTTTTTGAATGCGGAAGGTAAATGCATGCAGTGCGTCAGTAATGGATGTGCCATTCTGTGAAGCAAACTGATTAACAGGGAGGAGTTTATTCGGTAGAATTTCCTTCCTCATATGAATATCAATTAACTTTGCTAATGTCTTCAACATGAAGGAAGTTAGTTTAATTGATCTGAATAATTTGACTTCATAGGATGAACTTTTCCCCGTCTTTGGTATAAAATCGATCTACGCATGCCCTAAAGATGTTACACATTGGTCTCATCAGATTATTTAAACCTTTTTTAATGCAACGCCGGGAACATACCATCTTTCGCAGCGGCTTTGAACAGCCATAAACGGGCAGTGTCTTTAGCTTTGTTTAATGTGACTATTTAAATTCTCATTCGCAACCGTGCCAACCGAGGACCAAAATAAATCCTTCCTTCTCCTGAAGAAATTACTCAAATCTATATAACGTTTGAAGAAAGTTTGATCCTGACAAAACAAGTCTTTTCTTTTTTGGAGTTCTTTATAAGTTCTCAAACATTTGAAAGTTTTTCTTTTGTCTTTTGATCATTTTATATAATGCAAGATCTTCTTGCCTCAAGGAAATTTCTTTTGATTCATAGAAATGGCCATGGTTCAAAGAAGTATTTCTTTTGTTTCAATAAAAATTATTCTTTAATTTATAATAATTTTCTAAATTTTTACGCTATGTTAGCTTAAGAAAGTACCCTTGGTACGTAGCAAGTCAGTCGAGAGAACGCTTCGACCTGTTATTGTTCCAACATTTTAAACAGAGCTTCAGTGCACTTTAATACAATTGTCATTCAAATATCGAACGATTTTCATTTGTACTTCTATTACCTAGAGTACTCAATTAATCAAAAAAATATTTCAAAGAAACAAAAAATATGTTAAACGATTTCTTTAAAATAGAACTAATATTATTCTGAGTGAATCTGGAATTTTAAATCATTCTGATTCACCCCGTTTTTTATACTGATTCATTTTATAGGTAACTTCAATTAAAATTTCTTCAACTCGTTCAGTTTTGAATATTTATAGTTAGAAATCATGAAATTTCATACATTATGTTGACGTGAGTCTATCTTTGGAATTTGTATTTAAATATCGTTCAATGCCTATAGTGTATAATTTTAAAAGATATAATCTTTTAGTCAAGAGTTTCCAAGTCTAATTATTTTAAAGTAAAGAAATTAAACATATAATTTATAAGAACTATACAATCTCTCTTTGTAAATTTACAGAATTAGAAACTCTTTAATTTGAAGGTCGTTTCCTTTAAAAAATCAGGTATCTGTAAAAAAAAGATTTCTATGATTTTAGGAATTGAAATGATATCAACAATACAAATAAAGTAGAAAGTCTAGATATTTATTTAATACAATTATTTAATAATTAAATTCCGAAATGTTAATAACTGTGAGAACAGGTTTCAATAATACAATTTTTTCATTTAATCAAAATACTATAAACAAATTTCAGGTTGCCCTTTTGGGCTTATTTTTATCTCTAATTGCATCAAATCGTGTTCTGGAAGATATAGCAAATAAAGTTTTATCAAAATTAAGTTTCAACCCACTTTTCTTTAAAGAGCATGTGAATTAGAAAATAATAATACAATTAATTACTCAGATTTAACCGTTGTAAAACTGAAAATAAAGATTTGATTACTAACTAGATTCAGAAAAAAAGTTTTTTGGTCAGGTCAACCGGCGTGGAAAAGGTTCAATGGGTGAAGCATGGCTACCACTGATGAGCCGTCGATCCAGGCGAAACGGATCGCGTACCAGGCATTTCATTACGTATTCTGAAAGAACTTTAAAAAATTCAAAGTTTGTGAATAATAAAAACATTTCCAAATGGTGAGTAGACGACCCGGTTTTGCCAGGTCCGCTCCAGGTACTATAGCACGTATTATACAAAAACTTTTTAAGAATTCAAATTGTGCCAACTGCCAAAATAATTAAAAATTGTGAGTCAAAGATCCAAGGGAAACGGATCACGCAATAGCTGGCTTAGCACGTATTCTGCAAAACCTTTTTTATAATTTAAATTGTTCCAACACCCAAAATAACTAAAAATTGCGAGTCAACGCCCTGGATGCACCCGGTAGTGCACCAGGTAGCCTAAGACGTATTCTACGAAAACTTGTCAGGAATTTAATTTGTGCCAAAAGCCAAAACAACTACCAATGAGAGGCCGATGATCCGGGTGAAGGTGATCGTGCACTAGGTAGTTTAGTACGTTTCGCTACGAGAACTTTTCAGGAATTGAAATTGTGCCAACTGCCAAAGTAACTACCAATAATAAGTCGACGGTCTGGGTGCACCGAATCGAGCACCAGGTACATTATTACGTATGTATTCTACGAAAACTGATCTAATACTTAAATTTTGTGAATAACGAAAACATTTCCGAATAGTGTATCGACGACCCGGGTGCACCAGGTAGTCTTACACGTATTCTACGATAACTTTTAAAGAATTGAAATTGTGCCAACTACCAAAATAACTAAAAATTGTGAGTCGACTACCCGGGTACACCAATTCGCGCACCTGGTAGTTTTTTTAGCACCTTTTAAGAATTTAAATTGTGCCAACTGCAAAATAACTACCAATTTTATTTCCGTTTTATTTCCTCTGCTCTTTATCCAAATTTTTTTCGTTCATCTGTGTTACCTGTTTATTAACGGTTTGATTATTTTGAAAAACATACCGACTTCTTATACGCTGTTCAATTCTGTCTACATCGTTTTATTTAACAAATAAAACCGGTCAAATTGGCTGAAATTGCAATATAATATAGTTCAAAGCCTCCTAATCAAAAAATCCTAATGGTTACTAGTCCAAAAAATCAATAGTTTCCGAGATAGGTGGGGCTGAATGCGAAAAATATGACCTCAAGCTAATCTAATGTTCCGCTTGAAACTTGAAGATGAGAAGCAGATTCTTCAATAAACTGTGATTAGTACAATCACTGACAATACTAGAAACACTAGTATGACCAGTCGAGCTAAAAAGGGAAACAAAATGGTGCTGTCCTGTTAATGATTGGCGAAATAATGGCGCTGTCCTGGCAATGTAAATACTATTCGAAATATTAATGGTTGAAGGCAGTTCAGGCAATGAATACAAGACGGTAATCAGTCCAATTATCAAAGGAAAAGCCAGTCCAGCTACTAAAGGCAATGGAATGAAACTGCCCTGGCAATGTGAAGATTTTTCGAAATAATCAAGGCAAAAGTCATTCTGGACTACCAAAGATATTTTGTAGTCTAGATAATTAAGACAAGATTATAGGTCAGTCCAAACGACAAAGGCAAGACATGTTATTGGTCCAGTCAGTTAAGACAAAACTATAAATACCTCCAACCAACAAAGACAAGATATGTTTTTAGTCCAGTCGGTTAAAACCCTCTGGTGGCGCCCTGGTTTACTGTACACCCAGAGACAGTGAGAAGTGAATATTTTGAAAAAAGTATAATGGGAGGGGGTCAACTAACTGTCCGTAAATTAGGGGGAAAATATGGCCTACGCGACAGGTATAGAGCGCCAGTCAGCCGCCGACAACTGTTCGAGATACACGCATTTGAAGAGTTTTATGGGTTACTGCTCACCCAGAAACGCCAAGGTACGTTGAAAATTGCCTTGAAAATTTTCATCGTTTTTTTCACTTATTTTTGTTTCTAACAGCAGTGTCGTGTCATCTGTGGTGAAAAAAATACACTTTAAAAAATATGCTAAGAAGTGGCCTGAAAGTAGATTGGATTAGTAGTTGACGAATAAGGATTCAATTTTTGGAGGACATTTGTATTCAGTTGTAATTTTGTGTTTCATTCGTAGTAAAAAATGGGTACAAGAGCTGCTGAAATAGTGAGAAAGGGTTTGAAAGAGGATGATCATGGAGAACATGATGAAACTTCCGAAGAGGAGGATGCCTCTGGCATGGAGCAAGAATCTAGTGGTACAGAAACGAGTGTCGAAGATGACTCAACTGCCAACCCAGGTTTTGCGGTCGATTCTGATTTTGATCAGGAAATGGAGGCCGGAAATTTGAAAAAAAACGTCGAAATTCTTTTATTAGAACTGATCAGTTTGTCGCTTTACTCCTGTTTCAAAAATCTGCGTGTCAATCACAAGTTCCTAATGTATACAAAAACAAATTCCTAATCTATACAAAATTAAACAGGAGGACCTCGAGGTAGTCCTTGCTTCACACCTGAAAGAGGGAGGGGAAGGCCTAAGGTATGAGTCACCACAACACGAGGTAAATATAAAAATACACTGCGGTCTCACCACCGAGAGGTAACTCTGAAGGAACTCAAGGAATTAATTGGTTTATTTTATGCGCGTGGCTTATTGAAATCGTCGAAATGTAACCCTGAAGATCTTTGGTCCGAAACCGGTATAATTCAATTTCGTGGAACAATGTGCCGTAAAAGATTCAATTTTCTAATATCTAGCTTCAGATTCGATGATAAGAATATGCGAAACGAAAGGCGGGGAAGTGACAGATTGGCTCCAATTCGGGAAATATGGGATGATTTCATTCACAATTGCGGGGCATATTGCTAACCATCAGAGTCTTTTACAATCGACGAGCAATTGTTGGCTTTTCGCGACCGTTGCGCTTTTAGAATTTACATAAAGAATAAGCCCGACAGATATGGACTGAAATTAATAATGATAAATGACTCGAAAAACTTCCTACATGTTTAACGCTATGTCCTATACAGGAATTGTTCAAAATGATCGGCTCGAAAGCGTTCCAGACTATTATGTTAGAACATTATCGAAGTCTATTCACGGGAGCTGAAGAAATATTACAATGGATAATTGGTTCACATCTGTTACAATCGCTATAAAATTGTTTACCGAGTATTGCTTGACAATGATCGGCACTATTCGAAAAAATAAACGCGAAATACCAGAAAAGTTCAAGACTTCACATTAAATGGGAACAAATTTATTCGCATATGACACTAACAAAATGTTGGTTTCTTACGCTCCAGAAAAGAATAAGATTGTGCTCCTTCTATCGACCCTCAATCAGAATCCCGTCATTGATCAGGGAACTTGAAAACCCGCTGTGATTCTAGATTATAATCGGAAAAAAGGTGGCACCGATTTCTTTGATCAATGATGCCATAGATATACAGTAGAGAGGAAGACGTACCGATGGCCGATGCGAATGTTTTATGGGATTCTTGACCAAGCCGGAATAAACAGTTGTATCTTGCACAATTTTAATTATAGAAACAACTTCCTCCCTCAAAGACCATTCTTGCGACAATTGAGCAACTCCTTACTGGAACCTCACTTGCGTTCGCGACTAACTAATGTCTCACTCACGAAAAATTTGAGAAATTGTCTGTCCGATTTGTTCGGTATCGAGATTCCGCCTTCTGAGGAACGAACTTCTGAGGTGCAAAAGCAACTCAGATGCCACTATTGTAAATAGCATCTCGATCGCAAAACGACAACAGCATAAATCGTTCGCATGGTTCGAATCTGCAGCTAGCATCGCCACGCAGTATGCATCAACTGTAGTGATTAGGGAGGTGATAAAATAAGAGGTCTATTTTTGTACTTTTGGTACGTTTCCCTCTTGTTAACATCCATTAATTTCAATAAAATTATGAATACTTTGTGAAAAATTCGATATTTACTAGTCCGGTTCCTCCAGCCATTTTCACTTTTTTCCCAGTCTGCAATAAATCAACTTTTTTCACAGAATTGCAAAACAGCTAATACCACCTTCTAGGTGGGAGTTCGCAGTTTACAATTCACTAAGATTTTTTTAGTTCGACACAAACTTGACGAAACTAGCCTAAAAATTCGATTTTTGTCATTTTTGCTCAATTTATCAAACTGTTTCTTTTAAATATTTCCTGCCTTTTAACTACTTGGAATATGAATACATCATGCATACAGTTGTATTCCTGACACTCTGAAGATTCAATTTCACCCCTATTAAGTTAAAAAATATGTATTTTACATGGTTTCATTCTATGACAAATATTATGGGTTGCTATACACCCAGGTGCGCCAAGATGTTGCAGTCGGAAAAATGTGCGCCATCAGGGGGGACAAGAATATAGATCACTTCAACCAACATAGGCAAGACATGTTATTAGTCCAGTTAGTTGAGGTAAGACTATAAATCAGTACATCTAACAAAGGCAAGACAGGTTATTAGTCTAGTCAATTAAGACGAGACTATAGATCAGTTCAACCAACAAAGGCAAGACATATTATCAATCCAGTCGGCTTAGACAACACTATAAATCAGTCCAACCAACGAATTTGTTTGTTTGTCCAGTCGGTTAAGATAAGACTATAGGTCACTTCAACCAACAAAGGCAAGACATTTAATTAGTCCAGCTGGTTAAGACAAGACTATAGATCCGTCCAACCAAAAAATGCAAGATATATTATCAGTTCGGTCAGTTAAGACAAGCTTGTCTACGCTGGGATTTATATGCAAGCAGGCTTCGCTAATGGCTTGTTAATGTCGGTGACCTGCTATTGTTGGTTGGACTGATCTATAGTTTTGTATTAACCGGCTGAACGAATAACATGTCTTGCATTTTTTGTTTGGACTGATTTATATTCTTTGTTTATCTGACTGGACTAATAAAATGTCTTGCCTTTGTTAGTTGTAATGATTTATAGTGTTGTCTTAACTGAATGGACTAATAACTTTGCTGCCTTTTTTATATAATGCCTTTGTTGTTTGGACTCACTTATATTCTTGCCTTAATTATCTGGACCTCAAAATATCTTTGGTAGTCCAGAATCTCTCTTGCCTTGATTATTCTAAAAAATCTTCTCATTGCCAAGGCCGTCCTATTACATTGCTGTAGCTGGATTGGCTTTTCATTTGATAATTGGACTGATCTACAGTCTTCTATTCATTGTTTGAACTGTCTTCCACCCTTAGTAATTCGAACAGTAATTCCACTGCCTGGACAGCGCCATGATTTCACCTATTATTGCCAGGACAGAGCCATTTTGTTGCCCTTATTAGCTGGACTGATCTTGCCAGAGTTTCTATCATTGTCAGTGATTGTTCTGATCACCATTTATTGAAAAATTTGCATCTCAACTTCAAGTTTCAAGCGGGACATTAAATTCGCTTGGGGTCATATTTTTCGTGTTCAGCCGCACCTATCTCGAAAAATAAAAATTTTTTTGAACCAGTACCCATGAGGATTGTTTGATCAGGAGGCTTTGAACTATATCATATTGCGATTTCAGCCATTTTGACTGGGCCAGATTTTAATGTAAATTGTGCGAGGTGCTTTAAAAAAATTTAACTTTCAAAAATGCTGTAAATTTTTTAACTTTCTATTGAAATATCTAGTTAACAAAGTTTATCTTAATTTTGGGACTCTTAAGAAGTGTATTAAATGCTCACTAGATTAAACAAATCCCATTCAAGCGTACAGAAACGTCAAAATATTTTAAAAACCAGAGATCGGCAATTCGGACAATTAAATTACAGTCACATGAACGAGAATGTGAAAAAGTATAAATAATTTAAAGAAAATTACAGAAAGGGATTTGGTGGCGGTCAATTACGGACAGTGCCGTTTCATCAGAAGGGCACACGCTACTCCGCAATAAAAACTGATAAAATCATGGATTTTGTAATCAATTCTGAGCTAACATTTTAATTCTTTTATACACATTTGTATGATAACTCACAACATAGTCCACTGCTTTTTTATTCAGTGAGTCTGATCTTAATTAAACTTCAATATTAATTAATTTGTCTGGAATTCGTATTTTGACTCTTGTCATCATATACTTCTGAATTATATTCCCAGGTGTCAATTAAACGAAAGATTGAACATCACATCTTTTCTTCAATTTAAATAATTTTACAGCTTGAATAATATATGTCATCATTCAAGCATTTTTAATACTTCAGTGTGGGAGATGTGATAAAATTATAATAAAAACGATATAGTATTATGTGCAAGGCAGAGGCTGGAATATATATGCGTTGAATAATTTAAAGTAATATTAATAAGCTACACTCCTTTCGATATTGTACAGAAGCTTTATTTATACGAAGAAAATGAAAACCTTTATTTTGTGTTTCCTCCTAATGGTTTTCCCTATACCTAGCGGTAAATATAATATCAATAATTTA
>NC_046657.1:15668426-15669503 GCF_010883055.1 Belonocnema kinseyi | reverse complement strand
ACTCGTGAAAATCATTGCAAATAAAATAACATTTTTTCTACAAACATACAATATAAGTTACGTCCATTTGATAAAACCTAAGTTTTAAAATTAATAACAACATATAAGAACTCCATATCTTCAAATTTGAATTTTTGCATCCCAATGCTGAAAAATTAGGGTTTCTCTCTGATTCTTGATTGCCTTTTATTTTAACACAAGCCTTCTAACGGCTGCCGAAATGGATATTAAAACGGACACATTAACTGTTATTGAAACGCATACGGAAATAGATTTGGAGAGAGAAATGAATAAGAAAACTAATACTGAAGCCGAAGAGAAAGCTAGTGCGATTTTAATTAATTTTATACTTTCAATTCATTTTGTAGATTTAGTTTATCCACATAAAGAGTCAGCAGTTTTTCCTCTTCCAATTCAACTTCGTGATGTCCATCATTTTTGTGAAAACTTGAATCAAGGTGCACTTGAGTATTTATCAGAAGGTTATTACAAAGTAGGGCAAGAGAATGATTACGTGATCGGACTAATCATAGTTACACGTTTGTATCCATTTTTTGCGCGTAGAGCAGATCTTAATAATAACTATGGAATGGTTAAAATACGCATACGTGGTAACATTGGCCACGCAATAGTACCAATATTGGACAATGATCCTCTGCATCGTCGATTTTTTCGTGACTGCAGAGAAGAAAACATTCGTTTCGCGTTCATACACGAATAAACAAACTTAAGAGTATAAATGGACAGTACTGACAGGAAGTAGGATAGCCCATTTTTAATATTCACAAAAAATATGTTTCTATCAAATAAGAGCTAAGGCAGTAGATTCAGCGGTTGAAAACTTTTGATTAACTTCATGTAAGTAATAGTATTGAGAAACGACCCTAATGCATTTGCAGCAGAAAACTGTGGGAACTTTTTGGTGAATAATTTCGAGTGGTAGGAAGGTGTTTCCCACGATTTCTTAGTGGAATAACTGTGAGATCTAAGAGTACCTGTAAAACGAGTGTCTTAATAATTTAGTGCACAAATAGTCAACAATACTACACCACTCTGTGCTTTTGTCTAGAGAAAGGA
>NC_046657.1:15661392-15668326 GCF_010883055.1 Belonocnema kinseyi | reverse complement strand
ATAATATAATAAAACATCTGTGTAATTACCACACCACAACGTTACCAGTGGTCTTGCAAAGCAATAAAATCTTTAAATATACTTTATGGCGGTCGAAATGCAGTCCGCTGATAAATTTTAAGTTAAATATTAATAAATTATCTGCTATTTTAGGTACATGGTTAATAGCAAATTAAAGGTAATACTAAAAGCAGTAATTTTGTTTTAAAATATGTGCCAATAATCTCCTTATTAAATATTCCTCGGGAAATTACTAACGTGTGCCCGATGATTGGTTAGAAGCAGACCACTGGTTTTACTACCCGAAATGACTTTGAGAGTTTAAAATATCTGCTATCAACTCCACAGTTGTTTATTACAATCAGGTCTTTGTAACTTTTATAATTGTGCTATATGATAATAATGATAATAAACTTCAAGCTTCTGTCAACATTATTTATATTTAATAACTTGAGATACATAATTCGAACCATTTTAATATGATTATATAATATCTGTGCTTTAACCACTTATAATTGTAATTCCTTTATAATTTCACTTGTAGTACATTTTGCTATTAATCCTGCGTTTACAGAATTTACGAATATCTTTATTCCGTTTTAAATTATATTCGTTTCCAATAACGCTGTTTTTGCTATAAATATCTTTTTCGAGCAACGGTACAACTCTTTTTCATTCTATTTTATTTTATATACAATCAGAAGCCATGAAATAAATATAATATTTCTTCATGAGACTCTTATCGATATTCGTCATAAGGTTCATCTATTATCGTGAAAATGAGAACATTATTTTGAGTATGAGTATTGAGGATTTTATGATTTTAAATCTTCGTGGGATCCTTGAGTTCTAACATTTTCTTAAATACTCGAGTATTAACGAAAATTAATAAATGTTAAATTTACTACGGAGCTGGGATTTATTCCTCAACTCTAAGAATGCTGACGTGATTAGCTGAATTTTTGATATCGCACAAAGTAAACTCTATATAATTAGGTTCATAAATATGTGAATTTTTTGCGTCCATATTCTTACCATATTATAGATATTTCATAGACATGGCTCATGCCTAATATTCTTTCCAGCTATGTATGATTATAGTCTATTCAGGAAAGATATACATGTGAAAATTTTACAGCGAGTTTTTCAAGAGTTTACTTTCGGGAATGGAACGGGAAATTCTCGGGTAAAGATACGTCTTCTCCCAGAAACAGAGATGTGCAAGAGCCAGAACCGGATCGATATTGTTGGCTTCAGATCCAGAAGTTTAGATTGCCTGACCCGATCTCATAGTTTCCGTCCCTCTCTCTCAAAACCCCGATCCCGTATTTTTCGAATCGGGTCTATAGTAGAACTGACCAGAACCTGTGTATAAATATTGATCACTGTTTGAACTTAGTCCAATTTAAGATTTCGGGGGTATGTGAAGGTAATTGAATGCGGTGTTTTCATTTTCGGCTGTACGTCGAACTGGGAATTTATGGTAGCGCACTAGATCCATGTCGCATTACCGCATGGGAAGTAGAAATATGTGGCGGGTACCAGATACCATAGAACCAATATTGTCCGCTTAGGCTGGACGTCCATCGGTTCGAAAATGAAGCTTCGGTGGTTCAATTCTTCTGGGACCAGTTCGATTTGACTAGCGAACGCATTACGTACTAGTGCCCTGTCAGCATTGATTTTACGGATGTGAGGCCAGAGTAATCCCACACGGGAAACGCGTGCCATTCGATGCTGGTATACCAGCAGTTCGGTACCACAGCTCGCGAGGCGTACGCGCATCTTGTCACACTTCTTCTGAACTGCTGGTGTACCAGCATCGAACGGCACGCGTTCCCCGCGTGGAATTACTCTGATCAAACATCCACAGAATCAATATTGTCAGGACGCTGGTACGTTGTCCTTTCGCTAGCCGAATAAAGCTGGTGACAGAAGAATTGAACCACCGTAGTACCATTTTCGAACTGATAGTATCATTTTTAGTTGCGCACTTTCAAGCTGTCAATCAATAAATTATATAAGAGCCTACTACGTAGTTAAAATTCCGACATAACTCTAGTACACAAACAACAATGCCACAAAAGTTTACTGCGCAACTGAAAGTGCGACATAACTCTTGAGCATAACCACATGTGCTACATAAGTCAACTGCGTGTCCGAAATTGCTACAGGAATGTAGTGCGCAATTGTAAGTTTCAAGTCTACTGCGCAGTTAAAAATAAAAAATCGCATGCAAGTACCTCCACATACCATCGAAATCTTGAGTTTCACAGAGTTCGGGCAGTGTTCTCAGTACTGATAGATAGATCCGCTCCGACCTAATATTTTTAGGGTGAGGTTTACTATAGACTCGAAATGAAAAATATGGGGTCGGATATATCACGCACAGATCCGATCCCAATATTTTCGAACGGGTCAACTGGAGACCCAATCCGAAAAATACCGGATCAGATATTTCAAAGAGCCGGACAGAAATTTTTAGATAAGGTCATCTAAAGCAAACTTCTGGATCCGTAAACGAAAATATCTGTTTGGTTCTGGGGCCTGTACATCTCGATTCTTCGGAGAAGATGTATTCAATACATTTGGTACACGGATTGCACGTTTCGAGAGTTTTGGGCTTGGAGATTCTCGTTTCATTCCCCGGAGAAGTTTCACGTGGTAGCGATGCCAGGAAAGGAGGTCAAGTCTACTTTTATTTGTATAATAGCCTTCTGTATGCTTTGATGGTGAGTCCAGAGTCATCGTACCTCGCTATTAAACATATACTTATAGAGGTAAAGTCTGGTAAAGAAAAGTCCGTTCTTAGAGACTAAATACTGATTGATTCAGTACAAAAATAGATCTTGTGGTGGTTGATAATTTAAATAAGGTTTTCTACCACTACTAACAACACACTATTTCGTTTTTACCCAACGATGACGTCATGAATATTAGTTGCGAATTTACTATTAACAATTCCACTTCTCTCTAGAGTGTCTTATCCGTAATTTAAAGAAAGTTAATAAATCTAAATTCCTGGATCATTTCTTAACATACGCATGGGTAGGTCCAGAATTCTTTCCTTGTATCTTACCAAACTTTAGCACTTGAGAAGTTTGTCCCCATCATCTCATTAGTGACGAAGAAATTTCCATCAAAATGATTCATTTGGCCGTATCTGTAACCTTTTCTATTATGAGACACATTTACCATTGATTTCTTCATGCGGGAATTTTCCTAATTTCTAGGAAAAGCCTATATTTCGATGCGTGACTAACGTATAATATCGCCATCCTTTGTGCTTATCCAAACCTCGAAATTTGAAGTCCATCGAAGCTCAACAATTTATTAAACATATTAACACCAATAATGTAATGGATCCGCCTCAGTCCGGCTCTCGGGTTGCTTATAACAGTATCACACTCTCACCGAAAGTCAAAATGGCGTAATATCATGTGTAAAGTCCCTCAGGGTTTCTATTATTCCGCTTGTACTCTTCAACCTCTATTAACCTGGTTTAGCACATGACGTAAATACTGCAACTAACATAAACATGCTGATAATGTTCAGTTTGACATCTCCGGGCATGCTTCCTCTTTGGTTCGATTGCTACAGGATCGCTATGTTTGATACAGATATATAGAAAACCTCAAGAACTCTTCAGCAATTAAACAACAATAAGAGTTCCGTGCCTCCCTTCACTCGTGTTCTTCTGGTGAAGAGCCTCATAATGCCCTTTTACCATGGTCATCTCAAACTACAAAATGCGCTTAATATATTTATCAGATTCATATACAATGTGTATACCATTATTTAAAGATGAATTTCTTTAGTACCTTTTCAATTTTTTCATTTATAGTAGTTAAATATAAACCTTCCCAGTACAGACTTCGTGAAATGGAAACAGTCTTAAGAATACCTGCGCATAGAATATATAGTTTGTAAAGATCTTTTACTGTGTTTTAATTTCGCTCCAAATGAGTATTATACAATTATTAAACAGAATAATACTGGATCAACCTCCAAAATCACCTATTGGTACCCAGCCCTACTTATTATACGTACTAATTACAATTTACCTATTTAACATTCTTTAAATACAATTGAGAACTACTTAATATTTTACAATAAACTGAACTAACTAATCACTGCCACTGGATACAGAAAAGTATATAATCAAAGACATAATTTATTGTATCGTGATTCACTATACTACTTTACTAAGTTTATATAATTATCAAAAACAGTGGTTACTGACCTTAAACAACCAAAAGTTGCCTAAAAGTTTTTCAAGAACAGAAACTTTCATAGATTAGGTTTTACTTTTACAATAAATATCGTTTTACTCTTGAAAAAAAATGTTTTGGAAATTTTCCCAGTGTTACTAACCGTCTCCCTTAAAATATGGAAGATTACTTTATTTTCGATTTAAAAGCTAATCTTTTATTCACAAATTTAACATCCTAATTACATAGGTAATCTAAATTTATATATTTATCACTAATAACACAGGCTTGCTAATAATGAGGTCATGCCAGTTGTTAGAAAGTGGAGGGTCATTCCGAAGTAATTTTTTACGTAGAATCCGAATCCGAGGTCAGAATTAGCCTATCACGTTAGAGTTTCAAGATATTTGAGGTTATGTACTATAACTGGTTTCTGCCCAATTGGTCATTTAGATCGATTTTACTGTGTAGTTTGGACTCGCAGATGAGTCCAAAACTTTGCCTGAAGGGCGCCAGATAGTTTTTACCAAAACTATCAAAATTTACTCTGATTTAAAGATTAATTAACTTTTTCTCGGACCGCTCCGATAGAGTGGAGTGAGTACGGAGTGACGCATGAAAGAGGGGCCAGGGCATAAGATCAACGAACACTTCATTTTATATAATTTTTAGATTTTTTTATAGTAGTAACCTGCCGGAGTCAAACTTTACAAGGAGGAACCCGTGTTCCCAAAATTGGTACTAGATTAGTTGGCTTATTCGAGGCCCGTGTATTCAAATTTTCAATATATTTCGCGTGAACGATCATGACGCATCATTAATAGGGTGTGCAAGACCCCATCATTTAAATTGGCACTATAAGTTCCAATTAACCCAGATAACGAAACACTGCATTTAGTTTACAATTTACTATTATTAAGAACAAAAGATAGTGAAAAGATTATACCTGGCAACTGTCGACCTCCCCTCATATTTCCTCTCATTTTTCGTTTTAGTAAAAAATTCCTTGCTAATCGCTAGCTCTTAAAGTTCTTCCTACTTATACGGGCGACTTGCTGGCCTCGAGCTCAAAGTAGAGAATGAAAGCTGAGACAGGCCTCTCCGCTCACCTCAACGCGAGTCGGAGCGCCCCTAGTATTTTAAGATTATACTAAGATTGGTGGAGTGAGAGGGATCAAGAGGGAGCGCGACAGTCGCCAGTTGGCATCCCAGCAGCATGGTGGCGCGCCGTCGCTACATAAAATTCTTATTTGACGCTGGTCGCATTTCATTACTGCAGTTCCAGGGGGGTGCGCTGAATTGAGTCAGCGCGCCGAGTCTGCGCCGCTGATTGGTCCTGTGCTTCCCAGTACTCTTGAACCTAGCGGAACTCACAACCACTGCGCGTGTACTGGGAAACTTCCTCTTCCTAGTGCATAACTTCGCATCTCAGCCGATGCAGAATTTTGACAGCTTATTGTTGTGGGTGATAGACCACTAGTTAAGTATTTCCACCGCAGTACATTGAATAAGAGTTTTTACAACAAATTAAAATAAGGAACAATAAATTGGTTTTAACTCAGGAGTTCCGAGGTTGGCTTGAAGGAAAATAAAGATTCCTTACTGTGCGCTCATTTCCCTAGTAATTTTGACAGATATGTATTCCTATAATGTTTATTTTATTATGTTTTTGTGCGGGGTCTATAATGCCCCGTCACAGTACCCAATTACAGTACGCCAATTTGAAATTACGAAATATGTCATATCATATGGTACTGCTCTTTCTCTTTAATTTGAGAGCCGTAGAGTTTAATTACCATTTTTCTTTACCAAGTTACGCCAATTTGAAATTACGAAATATGTCCCATTATGTCTTGAGAATTTGTATTAAATACTTTCAAGCAGACATCTTCTACTGGGTTTTTTCTCTTGGAAATTTGTACTTAGTGATGTTCTGTACATAAACTCAAAAGTAGCCGAAACCACCTCTTTTTGGGTACATAACCTCAAATATTTTTAAATCCTGACGTTATGTGCTAATTCTGACCCCGGATTCGGATTTTACGTAAAAAATTACTTCGGGAATGGCTCCACTTTCCAACAACAAATCCATGTTGGCCTGTGTAATTTGTATAATAACGTTATAATTTATGTATACACTAAATATCGCGAAACAATTAAAAAACTCGCTTTTCAAAAAAACTAATTTGTATATGAAGAATGCTATGACCTCAGGTGCAGAAATTAGAGCACTGATCAAAGTATAATTTATTATCACAACTGAAAAAAAATATTTTTAATTCGAAATAAGAAAAGCAAATATTTCCGGAATTACGACAAACACAACTCTTTTTGGTTAAATGTTATTTCCTTTTCATGGAAAATACTACTTCTATGTCAGTTTTTTAGAATTAGTTTCCATTGGTTAAAAACTATACTACACTGAAAAAAATGGTTAGTTGCGACAAGAAGCTCATTATTAATAGAGTTGGTATAAGCTACAACAACTACTTCGATGGTAACAGTAACTAACCAGTTTTGTACGGCAACAAGTCGCCGTTAGTCCTCCTATGAAGGTTACATTAGTAAGGATAGTAATTGTAGTCACAACAAATAAATTAGTTACATTTACCAGCAATTAATTTCCAAGAAATAAAAGTAGTAAAGGTTACGAGTTTTGCCCCTTGGCGATATTGGCAGAACTGAAATATGAGCAGTACTGCCAACATTCGCATCGAAATATC
>NC_046657.1:15655421-15661292 GCF_010883055.1 Belonocnema kinseyi | reverse complement strand
AGCCTCAACCACTTTAATAGCAGCGGCATATATTACAAACTAAAATAGTTGGGCCTACTACTTTGTTAGTTGTCCCAACCAACTAGTTTTTTCAGTGTATGAGGTTCAAAATGTAACACAGGTACACGAAAAAAGGGCTTGTCCACCAGACGAGAAAAAAATGTCTATAAGTTTTTGGGTTTGCTGAATCCGAATCCGGGGCTGTTTTGACTCGTTTAGGTTGCATTTCGTTCCTAACCTAAAAAAAGGATGAAGTTGGAACATTTATGGAAACTTCCAGAAAACAAAGCGGTTATATGTTTTCAGGGACGCTGGGTTGAAATTTTAAGGTATTTGACTGGGCGAGGTCGCATTCCTTTCATAACCTTGAAAAAAATTAATCTTCGTCACAGTATTTGTCAAGGCAGCAGGATTTTGTGCTAGAGGTTGATAGCCATGCTCAAAGAATGACTTACAAGTTTTAGGTACCGGACGCTGAATAAAAAAAATTTATGTCGAGAACAGTTTTCAGTGTTTTTTTAGGTTATAAATGAAATGCGACCTCGCAGAATCAAATGATCTTTAAATTTGGACTCGGCGACCCTCAAAACATATAACCGCTTTGCTTTCTGGGTGTTTCCATGAATGTCGCAACTCTCATAATTTTTTTGAGGTTAGGAACGAAATGCGATCTGGCCTAGTCAAACTAACCCTGTATTCGGATTCAGCGACCCCAAAACCATATAGAAATCTTTATCTCGTCTAGTGGACAAGAACTTTTTATTTCGTGTACCTGTGTCATTATTTGTTTGAAGATTCAACTATTTTCTTAACAAGTAACCTTTCTCAATTAAAAGTTAATTACGTTCATTTGTGTAGTATACTATTGTGATAACAATGATATCAATGATGATCAATTTCTACGTTTAAACACATTTATGTATCATGTATTTACCTCGCGCCACGCGCTCGGTCTTTATATTTTCACAAATTCTTGTGCAAACCTTTTAAAATTAAGACTTACAAAATCCACCAGTGTAATTTTGTGATTGTGAATTCTCTTTTGTTGTTGTGAGTTATTTTTGCTCGAGAGTTTGAGCGCACCTATGGCACGCGACTGATGGCTATCGCACTCAGCACACGGTCTTTGAATTTCTGCGGCATTCGTTCGCAGACGATTTAAAATCAAAGGTCAAATGAGCGACAACTGTAATTTTGTGATTTTGAACTCTCTTTTGTTAAAGCTCTTTCGGCTTTAGCAAACACATTCTCATCACGTATCTCGTGCTTCGCACTCTATTCTTTCCAAAATGTCAACTTTTGTACATTATACACAACATTTTTTTATGAATTATAATACATTTTGTATGTAACTGCCTGTGATTGCTTATTCAAATATTGCAAAATAAACCACAAATTGTATTTATAATGATTATTTTAATATTTGTTTTGTATTTTGCTTTAAATTGTATTCTAAGATGCGCTGAAACATGCATCATTTCAATCAATTTATATAATTTCAATTAATAATATGCATAAAAATTGAATCATACTAATTCTTATTTTCTTCTTTTTATAACTTTTTTTATTTTCAATCTTGTTTTTTCATTTTTAAAGAAGAACTATTGTACATTTACATATGGTCTAATGCAGGAACTTATATAGGGCCCTATATAGGATGCTTTGTTCTCTTTCGTCTTTTCTGTCCATGTTCCAAAAATTTAATTTTTTTATTTTTAATCTTATTTTTTACGATTGTAAGATCTACTTGTCCTTTCGAAAAATTATTAATAATAAATTGATAGATCTTTTAAGGCGAACAACTTTTGTCTACTAATTGTAGTTAGTATTTATGTCGTTTCTTCAAAAAAAATCTAATGTTTTTATTTTGAATGTTATTTTTTACGACTAATGCAAAAACTACATGTCCTAACACAAATTATAGCTCTGTTTGTTTGACATTGTTTTGGTATGATCAAATTTGGAATTTTTAACTTTTCGACTAAATTAAAAAAGTTGTAATGGTAATGTTGTAGGGCTTTAAAAAAACGACGTTTTTCTTCTCTTGACCTTTTTTTCATATGATGCGTTGTTTGGCTTAAAATTTTCATTTTAGTTTGTTTACCGTAAATAGAATTATTAAATCTTGAAGAAATGTGGCTTCAAAAATTTTGAAAATGCGCTTACTTTTTGAAGTTTGATACAAAATAGCTGTTTTAAGAGCTTGTTCTGTCTTCTTAGGCCTTAAAAAAGTGTGCTAAAGCAGAATCCAATCTGATCAATTTTTCGAAAGTTATAGTGCCTATAGAATATAGACTACAGACAGAGAGACAGACAAACACCTCCGTGAAAATCGTTTTTTCTGACTCAGTGGGTTTCACAACGTGGAGATTTGATAAAAACCGACAAAGTGAAATTTTACATAAAACCAATACCTTCTTATTAGGATGAGAATGTAATAATTGATAATAATTTTCTATACAAAAAGGAATCAGCAATTTCAATAGAAAAGGGTATAAGAGATCAAATTACATTGCAAATAATTTAAAATGAAAAGTCTACAATACTATTTCGCATAGTTAGACAAATTTGTATTGAATTAAAAAAAAAACTGTTACGGAACCATTTATTAACCCTCTTACCGTACACTTTATTCCGGTACCCATGTACCGTGCACAGGTGCCAACTGGGATTTCGCGATTTCAGCAGCTGATTTAAAGGTTAAGAAATGTTCAAAACATATCGAAAGACATGTGTTTTTGTTTTGAAATTTTTCGTAGAATACAATGCTGCAATTGAAATTATAAAAAAATACATTTTGTTATACAAAAATTGTTTTAAACAAAGTATGTTTTTGAAAAAATGAATTTTTCTTTTGAAAAAAAGCATTTTTTTCATTTTAATAATATTAAGTGAAAGCGACGTGATCTATTAGCTAACACATTGTTTTTTGAGAAAAAATATATAAATTAATATAATTATAATAAGTATTTTTTCCATGCCCGCGAAGTTACTATATTTACAAAGAGGGAATTTTGTGCTTAAAAAATACATGAAAATACTGAGTTCTTGGCAAATCGCTCGTATTCAATGGATACAGGTGCACGATGGTTCTCACATATTCTGCGCATGCAGTTCGGGCACCTAATGAAGAATTTCAAAAAATGTATCTGTCGGCAAATGGAAATAAAAAATTAATAAATACATATTTTGAGGGACTTTCATAAAAACATTGTGATTAAATATTTAATATATTTTACAAAAATATTTTTCATACCATAAAAGAATATTGCAATTTTTCCAACTTTTTTGTTACAACTTCTGGTTTTTAAGATTTATGCTTATAAGCTGCTGTGTTGCTGTAAAAAATAGCTTTAGAATGAGCCCAAGAATATTGAAAACTGTTTGTTACTTACAAAGTTATTGAACATTTCATGAAAATTGAAATTTATACTATTTTTGCAATAACTACTTACAAAATAGACAAATTGGCTTTATCCTAGGCTCACTTTATACCGAATTTGGGAAGCAATCAACCCCTTGAAAGAAATTGTTTAGCTCCGGCACAATTGAAATTATGAGAACTTAATCGGCCACGAAAAAATAGATGTACGAAAACTTTTGACCTCGGAAAAATGCTCCTCTTCCGAGGCCGATAGAGATGCTGACAGATCTTTCGCACTTCCGAGATTATAAATTCGGGCACTCATTCTGAAACATAAATTATTAAATAATTATCGTAAATTGATTACTATTAGAAATTAATTACGAAAATGTACCCAAATTTGAGTAAAATCAAATTTATTTATGCTGGCTATCGGATGCGAAAAAATGTTTTCTTTGCAATTTATTTTAATAAATATATTTAAAAATATAATTATTGTAAGAAAGATTAAATTAAGTTACTTTCAATAGAAATGCAAGTGCCAAACAGCGTAGTTCACTACTTTTATATTTCGGATTCGGCAGCGAAGCTTAACATACAAGGAACACTTGTGCAAATATGCACTCACTAGAAGTTTAGAACCTGCTACTTCGGCAGCCAAGCTACAAAAGGAACGCGCACTCAATGACAAATACATGATAGAGAGGTACCGCATATTTTTCGTATTGGGGGTATACCTCGGAAAAGTGAAAGAGGAAAATGCCAGCAACTTGAAAATTTTGTTGGTGCAAATTCACACCAGTGTATGTCAAGACGGTTTATCAATTTTTTTTACGATATATTTGTTGTAATCGAAAAAATTACACAGGATACGTTCTTTCATCACTTATAATAGCCAATTTGAAAAAAAATTATTAGTTATTGAAATCTCATCTACTTTTTCTCCGAATAGAATTTTTTGTACCCGTTTTCTTCATGCTGACATACAGCAAAGAGATATATTAGAAGCATTCCTATTTATATTTTTAAAAATTCAAAGATATTTACGAAATGGTGCTCGCATATGTAATATTCGCGAACCTGTTGACATCTATACTTTTAATCGTGCGAATTATGGATTTTTGCACATTCGCTTTTATTACACTATCTTTAGTCAATTATTTTCCCTTATTTTTCGTGCTTGTTTAGTTAATTTATTTACAAAATAGATTTTTTTTATTTTCGGGACCCCCCCTCCCTCAAAACAGGTCGGACGGATGCCCGACTTGCCCCCAGAGGTTGGCGCCTCTGATTGTAATGTGTCCTTCCGTCAACACGACCAATATGTGAGCTGGTAATGAAATTCAAAATACAGGTAAAATCATTTATAAGGCAAATAAGATAGCAACTCGTATATAAGGAACACTTAAACGATGTCAAGAATATTTATTAGTTACACTTATCGAACTTTATTTCAATAAAATGAGAACCTCCGTCTGCATTTTATGTTTCAACTTAGTGGTTTTGCCTACTCCTAATGGTAAATATAATATCTATGATATTAAGAGCAAACTTTCAGAATGAAGAACAATGGGTTCAAAATCTATAATTTCATTGGTTATGGAAACGGATACTGAAACGGATTTGGAGACCGAAGCGGATAAGAAAACTAGAACTGAAACGGAAGGGGAAACCATGATTTTTGAAATTATAGTTATAATTATTACTGTAGTTAACTTCCTACTTATTATTCTTTATTTCAGAATTAGTTTGGCCACATAAAGACGAAGCAATTCATCCTACTCCAATTCAATTAGTTAATGTCCATCATTACGAAAGTTATATAAGTCCACAGCAACCTTACCTTATAGAAGCAGCCTTTTGCGAGGTAGGATTAGACGAGAATCAAGAGCACGTCATTGGATTATATCTAGTTGAGCATTTGTTACCATTGATGGCGCGTAGAGCAGATCTTCAGAATGAATATGGAAGAGTTAAAATACGCATAACTGGCGATATTGCCAATTTGATTGTACCAATATTGGAGAATGATCCTCTGAATCGTCAATTCTACAAGAAATTTGGACCACGAAACGTTCGTTCTGCCGAGATACAATAATTATACTATCTAAAAGTATACATTGGCATTAAGGTAGATTATTTTTAAATAAACAAAGAGAAGATATTGCGTTTCTAATTTTAACGTACGTATAGTTTTTAAGCAACCATAGGTATGTCAGATTCATCAATTTTCTTATCTTTAAATTATCTATGTGACTTTGCTTCAGTTTTCTATTATATGGAATCCAGTATATTTTATTCACATGAAAATGATGATAGTTTCTGATAAAATGTATAAAATCAGGCCATTCTGTAACACGTAATAAACCTTGGTCCAAACTTCATGTTCAATGTTTTTGTTAGTAAGAAGTACGAGGGTGGATTGATAAGTTTCCGGCCTGACCAAGAAAAACAACGTTTTTAAGAATTTTTTTTTTTATTTCTCAACATAATCTCCTCCAAGGCTG
>NC_046657.1:15644138-15655321 GCF_010883055.1 Belonocnema kinseyi | reverse complement strand
GCTATCTAAGGATGGTACTATAGAACGCCACCTCAAGGTAGGCCTAGTGGCGCCATCTCTTGGTCAGGCCGGAAACTTATCAATCCACCCTCGTATAAAGAACTTGTATACGTTTAAATCCTAGTTTCAAATAAATTTAAAAAGTTAAAAACTATTTCTGCTGGAAATCTCACTTATTTTTATTGCGTGATAACCATATTTATCACTTTGTATCGTTAATTTCATTGATAGATGTTCCTTAATAAATAAGTTTTAAGGCATCTTCTGGCTTGCTTTATTTCAGCAATCAGAACAGCAAGAGCTGTCACTGCTTTTGACACGAGCGGTGAGTGTCAAAATAAAATTTGTTGGAATTGCAAGAGCCACAGTTGTCAACGCTCTGACCGCTCGATAAATTCCACGAGCCGCTCGTGCTAATGGCAACAGCAGTGCGAGCTCGGTAAATGTTGCGCTTAGACCGGCCAGTTCTTGGGATTGACAACAATCTCTCGTGTTAGTATTCAAAAGCGCGTAGTGTCAGATAGCTCTAACGTTAAGTGACAATCGCGCTTGTCGCTCGACTTATTCACCGCAATACCGAATGCTGAAAGTATTAAGGGAAAACGTGACATGATCAAATGTAGTTTTATCATTTAACCGGAAATTTTTAAAAAGAGACATTTGTACAACTTTTTAGAACTGTATGAGACTTTTAGAACTGAAAGAGACTTTTCGAATTAAATTTTTAGATTTTAGTTCTTCATATTAAACTTCAACTTTAAATGACTTTTTTAGTGAACGAACTCATAAAGTGCTCTCAGATCATTTTAATTTTCGCAATACAATCTAAAGAAAATATTTTTGAACAGAACTTTCGAATTAGAATTGGACTTTTTACTAGTGGGAATATAAAATTAAAAGTCTCAAATGTACATGAAGGTTAGGTGAGGTAGGGTTTGAACTTAAAAAAATTTGTTTCTTAATGGGCAAAAGTAGAATGTCTCATAATTCTTTACATTTATCAAATGTATTATCAATGCATAAATATTCTCATTGTTTTAACCATAAAAGAGTAAAATTATTTTTGAGGTAAAATGTGATGAAAAAATATATAATTTGATGTTATAAACAATTACAATGTGCATATACAAGCTCGCGCTGCTGTTGCCATTAGCACGAGCGGCTCGTGTAAATTCACGAGCGGGCAGTGTTCTGGCAACTGTGGCTAGTACTATAGAAAAAAAAAATTATTTTATCACTAACCGCTCGTGCCAGAATTTCTCCGTGTATTAATAGTAATTAGTCTTTCAAATTCTCCATTATATACTCAAATATAATTGAGTATATGACGGAGAACTTTAAAGACAAATTACTATTAATACCTATAGATATTTTTCGTATGTGGTTTTTCCTTTATCTGAAGAAAATGAGGACCGTAAATGGTATTCTAGTTTTCACATTATTCAGTTTTTCACTA
The DNA here is from genome assembly GCF_010883055.1 of Belonocnema kinseyi. Classification (NCBI taxonomy): domain Eukaryota; kingdom Metazoa; phylum Arthropoda; class Insecta; order Hymenoptera; family Cynipidae; genus Belonocnema; species Belonocnema kinseyi. The sequence continues at coordinate 15,653,865 of NC_046657.1, read as the reverse complement.
GTCCTTTTAGTAAATATAATAATATTTACAGTTTAAGATAAATTTTTATTTCGTTATATTGATCAGCTTTTCGAAATCTTTCTAATTAGTTTATAAAAATCCTTTTTTTCCAACGTATACTGAAATCTAAGCCCACCTAATAAAAGTAATGTTTTAAAATGAGGAACAACGAATAAAGGATCCAACTCCTAAATTCAATATTTCGATTTTAATACTAAATAACAATATTTCCATCCTTATTTAAACCTTTAATTTTTATACTATAGTTTTCTGTGGAATGAGATACGGAAATGGATACTGAACTGGATACTGACACTGCTCTGGAAATCTTAAGGAAATTCTTTAAAGAACTTTTGGAGCTCTTAGAAATCTTGGAAATATTTCGCCAAGTGTCCCGTGTGCAAAAATTTCGTGGCAGTCTTATGTAGAGAGATCGGCTGGCTAGACCGAATCAAGAGCGTCTACTTAAGACGGTCCGATAGGGTGTTGGCCTTGGCCCTCTTAGACGGACTCGATTGCAAAAATTTCAAAGATTCATCGAAGCGGTTTAACTGGACCCCTCTCAGACGGTCTCGGTTGAAAATAGGAAGTGCTATCGTGACAGTGTATGGTGTAATCCTCAGCAGAAAGATATGATTGGGAAAACCTAAAAGAATATTAAAGTTTGCAGGAAAGTTTTGTGTTGAAGTCAGATTGACACATGTCTGGGTTTGTATACACACTGTTTTTTTAATAATTTTTGAGCAATAAAATATCCACTTATATGAGATAAGATTAATTGATTCTTTCTCAGATTGCAACCTAACCTTCAAAAGACCACTATCAACACAGCAGTCAAAATATCCTGCTTTGAAATCACCCAACACAATAAGGAAAGAATCCATGTAATAGTATTTAAAACTTGATAAAAAATCGATATCTATCAATGATTTTGTAGGTTATGTTAATTGTCGCGTATCACCCCAGTGACGAAAACTGTCATAAAAAATAAACTGCTGAATATTTCAACTTGAAATTTTTTCTAAAGCATATTGAAATTCCGATTTAAAAGGTAGTGTACTATCTGTGAAGTTCTGATACTTTTTCCCTTCCTCTTTCTGTACGGTCCAATCTAGACCATTGCGTGGTAAAAGCGTTACACGTCTGGCCAGCGTCTGATCAGCTCGTCTATTCTGGACGAGCTGATCAGCGGCTGGTCAGCGCCGTCTAATCTAGTCGATCTCATGGTTTAGGCGTTACACTTCTGGCCAGCGGCGCTATTAGACCGTCTGTCGAGCGTCTGACCAGATACAAGACGGTCTGGCCAGCGCCCCGAAATTTTTCCACAGGGGGTAGAGCATTCCCACCACGAAGCATTCACACATTCACACGTTCGTGATGCGCATTGTTAAAGATTGGTGTTTCCAAAATTAAAATGGATACCTCTAAATTGCTGGGGCTTGCTGAAATTTTCTCGGATTATTTATTTCCTTTTTTAAGACCTACACAAATTGTGCACTACGTGCGATGCTATTGTCAGAAGGTAAAAAAACAACTAAGCAGTGGACTCATGGGAACCGTAATGACTCAGATTGTTATAGCGAATAAAGTCATGGAGCAGAAGAAGTTATGGTTAAAAGACGCAACAGGCAGGCCCTGTAAAATCGTCTAAAGTTCGCTACGGTCGTCAAGGGATTTTCTACAACCAAACTCAATGGTGACCAGGATAAGGCAATTGAAGCGGCATGGGAGAAGAATATTGATCGGGTGGAACCAGGAAAAGTCATTTTGAAATTTGAATTTTGCTGCTTCAAGAATGATGCTTTTATCGAAACGTAGATGGATAGCAGTATAAAATCCAACTTTGAAGACATCAGTCATAACGATGATTATGTTAAATACGAAAGCTATACACGAAGACAAAAGCTAAGAGTGGTTTTCAGAGCAAATGTACTGGAAAAATTTAAGTAAAAATACACACTAGATTTCTTCTTTTAAGTCTGGATTTTATCAAAATGAACCTTCATCGAGCTAAAGTCTTAAGCAAACGCTCAACAGTGGGACAAATAGTATTTGCCAGCCTCGCCAGCCTGGTCTTGCATGCCAAACGTGAGTGGCATTAGTAAGAAGAGCGTGTCAGTAATTTGTTATAGATCCATTGAAACACCTAGAGGAGAACTTTACATCAGACCTGATATTGATTCTATTGGTTTACCAAGGTTTTGTTGTAGAGACTTGGTAACAATAATGATCAAGCGCTATATAGGAGTCAGGTTTCAGCTTACGGTAATTTGCTCTATGTACCTAGTACTTGACTGCCAGGATCTATCACCAACCGAGTGGAGAAATTTGATGGACCACTCTACCGCCCACACAAGAGCAGCGGAAACTGAAGTGTGTTAACCTAACCAGTTAACCTAAACGCATCTTTTATATTAGCCTAAAAGTTTTCAACGTGATAGTTTAGTTACAATATATGATGCATATGTCTTTTGTCTCTTGCATCTGCAATCAGTGATAAGTTCAGAAATAAAAATATAAATTAGGCAGTTAATTCTACGAATAAGCAAAATAAGATATAAACTGTCGTTTTTTTCTGAAATCTTATCTCGTCACATATAAGCAAATTTCTTTAAAGATTGTATATTTTGATTACCTGCCTTGTTAGTATCAGAAATGACATTCAGAAATAAACAAATGTCATAACTATTTTTGAGGACAAAAAGTTTTAATCTTTTCAGATATATTTTGGGCTTGATTTTATAATATTTCAAAGAAATATAAGAAATTTGTAAGGGTGTTGAAGATGTCTAGGAATTTATAATAATTTAAATAATTTTGAGGTATTATTTAAAAAATCTCAAACAGTTTTGAAAAATTTCGGACGATTTGGAAGGTTTTTGTAGGACCTATAAGGTTTTATGATATCTTACAAGATTACAAGGAATTTTCAATGGAATTGAAGAATTAAAAAATATTTCGATGAATTTTACTCGGAATTTTATATACTTTAGGATATTAGGAAATATTTAAAGGGAAATTTAATTTAAAGAATAATTTTCTGTTTGAAAAATAAAAACCTAAAAGTGACCTCGCTAAATTTGTATTAGTTAAAATTTAATTTCGATGAAAAAATTGCTGATCGTATTATATTGCCACTAATATGGCTCTTTTTGTAACAGAAACATGTTGACTTTATGACTCAATTTGTTTGTGTTAGTCGCTACAGATACCCGAGATGTTTGAGGTTATCATAGTTAAAGAAGAAGTGGACATCCAAAACATTATATATTTATACATCCTCTCAAATAATTTTTTAGATTGAGCTTTCATTTCTCTGTCCAGGTGGTTTTATCCAATCTCTCATCTCTCTGCCTGGAAACCAGATTGAAGATGGCACAATAGATCCGTTATATTTATCATATTTCTTGAAAAGTTTGTCTTAAGATGATGAGACGGCGGCTATAATATTTTTATTTACCGGGTTTTCTCGAACGTTTTCCCTTAATTCTTTCAATTTTTTATCAAGCTTATCGACCAGCACGTTGAATCCAAGCACGATGTAAGGTATAGTAACATATTTGTCGCAACTGAAAAGTTTTGAGAGAACTTGCAATCGTCTTAAGATTTTTCAGATCCTTTCAAGAATCAAACATTTTTGCTCAGTGAGAAGCAAATGTTTCAATCTTTTGGCATTTTGACACATCAAAACTAATGGCTTCTTCATATCAAGCGCCAATCGAACCATTTCGGAACTAAAGCTTCACCTGGTACTAATTTCGATGATTCGCCATCTAAAGCAGACATCGCAGCATTCGCAACATCTCTTTAATTTATTTCTCTATTTTCAGAAATTTGGTAAGTGGAGTATTACAACTATTGACCTGTTCTTCGATATCACTAGTTATTCCCATGTCTTCAATTTTTGTGTCATTGCTGACACTTTCTTCGAGATTTTTATGAACTTCAGTACTTCCGTTATTTTTGTCTTCTTCCTAGATACTGGCATCTTCAATCTTCAATTCTTTCAGCATATCACGTGATCATATATTTAGAAAATGTGCATAGCATTGTAAATGTAATTCTCAAAATCGAAAGTCAGAAAAAATACAATTTTCTCATAAATGTTGTATTCGCAGAAGCTATGTTTACTGTAATACTTTGAACCTTTCCTATCAAACAATTTGCCACGACTTTGGGAAAAACGGATACAATGTATCTGCCTGTATGCTCGCTATTCGAAGGACAGAAGTCATTAAGGAGCAATCAAAAAACCCAACCATCAGAAATAAAATGTATGCTTATGCCATGATAAGACCGACCTTTGCCTGTGAATTTATTTAATGGAAATAATCGTAGGTTTATCTTCATCAAAAAATTAGAAGATAGATACTTTTTTATTGCCCAGTCGACTGTCTTCTTGTTAAATTGCTCTTGAGAAAACGTCTATCGAATACAATTGGGAAAAAGTCAAACTTCAATTCGAGAAGCGCTTCATTTTTATTTTGAAAAATGTTTCCAATTCTTTAGGGATTTGAAAAAATCAATAAAACCTGAACGGTGAAAGTGAGACCAGGCTGGTAGGTTCGCGGCTTCATATAAAAAATGACAATCAACCCGTTAACCCCAAATTAAACAAAATTAATATCAGGGTTTATCCTAAGAATTTGGTTTACTCTTAACATCTAAATTAGTAAAAAATTACTAACACATATAGTGCATAGTCGCTTACTAATTAGAAAGTACAAATTTGACTGTGAACGAGTTAAAAGTAACGCATTCACAGTAGTTTTATAATCAATAATTTTGTAACCAAATGAATTCATCAAAAGTTGAACTACTACTTGAATTAGCAAGCTTTTACTATGAATGAGAAATTATGGACAAATTCAACAATAAAATCTGTACATAATGAATCAGTAAACGACCCAGAATTACTTAGCCTAGTACTTTCTAACTAATTCACGTTTAGAGAATCTGCTACGACTTAACAACATTTTAGTATGTATGATCTTATATTTTCGAAGTGTTCATCGTACTTAAGTTGAATACGGGGGTTTTCGGGTTTGGTTAATCCTATACGTATGTTCAGATTGGTAAAAAAAATTGTATGTCTGACCAATTCAGAAATATTAAAAAAAAATTGTAACTAACTTAAAACTCTTAACTAACTCTCTTTAAATTGAAAAAAAAACATTAAATGAAAAATGTTAAAACCCACATCTGAATATCAATTTTCTGATAATTAAAATATACAATATCTAAGTGTGATCTATTCCAATACCAAATATTAAAACGTCTAGCAAAATAGAACGTAATTTTATAATTACCAACTCTGAAAGAATATTCTATAATTCACTTGGAAAATGGGCGTGTTTTATTCTTTGTTGCCAAATTATAATAATTAAATACTTCGAAATAACAATTTGTAAGAATAAAACAAAACTTAAACTTGAAAAGATACTGTTTTACAGAGGGAAGCGATATAATTGTTCTCTAATCTAAGTTCTCTGAAAAAGTGTATATTTTTCAAATTAACGTAGGATATTAGTGATCAACAAGGACTATTTATATTTCTTTGAAATTACTTCAGTTTGTGGTGGAAATTATGGATATACTTTTTTATATTATTTAATACATAGTTTTTCAAATTGCGCTTTACTACTGTTGTATTCCTTGTAGTAATTTTAATTAAAACGTTTTCCTGTTTCTCTGAACGAATTATTGTACACCGTGATATTTTAATTTTCCGTCTTAAAAATTTCAAAAAATCGCCTAAAGATTTTTCATTCTTTTTTCTTCGTTGTCTTACATGGCGTAGTGATTTTTCTTAAAGAGTTGATTATCATATTATGCTATTGAATTGTGTACCTATATATCATTGGTTTCTTGTGTTATTGTACACATTTTTAAGTTTAAAAAATTCATTTTTATCTAAAAAAAATATTTAAATTACTTGGCGCTTCCTTAACATTCCCCACTCAATCTATATTCGACGATGATCCCTTGCGATTTAAGTTCTCCAAATTTTCGACGAAATTTTACGCATCAGACATTTGTCTTGACTGTTGTTTTTATTTGGTAACGTTAAATACATATGCGAGCATATAAAATCGTACGTCAATTATGTTTCCGCCGATTGCTCATGCGAGGTACGAAATGGAACGAGATGAGATGGGACGATGGAAATAAAAGACAGAATGATATTTTCAGTCTTGAGAAACTTCTCGAACGACTGAAATGAGCAAGACAACCGATCATATTTTATCATTATGCAGAAATATTAAAAAAAAAACAAGTCTAAAAACAAGAACTTAATTGTGTAATGTTTGTAGCTTTATTGAACCAATAAAAAGGATTTACTGTGTAACTTGTCAATGGTCTGCGGTACATGATCTTAGATTATAATGTGTTACTTCCACCAACACGACGCGAAATGTGGGAGGTTCATGAGACCATTTAAAACATAGGACAAATAATGTCAAGAACGAATAAGATAGTGAGTCTTATGAGATACTAGGCAGTCTGATAAGTCCCTGAAAAATGAAACACGGAGAAGTTTTTTTGGCCAAATTCGGTTTTATTTTTCAACATACACTCCTTTTAGGTCGATACAGCGAGTCCAACGATTTTCTAACTTTTTGATACCGTCCGAAAAGTACTCGATCGGAAGGTTTCCAAAATACGCCTCAGTTTCAGCTATGAGCTCCTCATTTGAGTAAAAACGATTACCGGTGAGCCATCTCTTCAGGTTAGGGAACAAGTAATAGTCGCCGGGGGCCAGGTCTGGTGAATAAGGTGGCCGAGGTACCAATTCGAAGCCGATTTCATGCAATTTTGCTTGTGCAACTAAGCATGAATGAACAGACGCATTGTCGTGATGATAAAGCGGTTTTTTCTTCTTCAAATGCGGTCGTTTTTCGGCGATTTGGATTTTCAATCGGTCGAATAATGATGAATAGTATGCTCCGGTTATGTTTTTACCTTTTTCAAGATAGTCCACGAATATTATGCTATGTGCATCCCAAAATACGGAGGCCATAACCTTTCCGACCCATTGTTGCGTTTGTTACTCTCATAAAAAGCTAGGGATTCGACCTGATATCCTAAAGTCTCCATCAGAACATCTTCTTTTGACTGCAGCGTATACGCTTGAACTGAGGAAGGGAACGTTGGGGTGTTCAAGGATTTTTTAACCCTGGTACCACTCATCCTTTGGCATGGCGATCACGTAATAACTTAGGAGCATAACTCGCAACCTCGATATTCCATTAAGCTTTGCTATTCCCCCCCCCCCCCCCGGAAGGATAGCTCATCAGATTTTACGTCCTAGAGACTAGAGTACCCTAGTTTCCCAGAGTAGCTGCACGTTGCTTATCAAATCTATAGTCTGATGAGACCCTTAAGCCCTTCCACCAACTGAAAGGTCCCGAGATCCCTAGAGAGAAATCTAAAAAGAGTAGGACAGCCCAAATTGTTAAAAAGCGGCCTATAATTTCTCCTTCTCATTCAAACAGAAATGTTAACTTAGGAATTTTTAAAATAATTAAAAATTGAATTTAAAAACTTATAAAAATAATTTTGGACAATACTATTATCTTTAAAAGAACTTCAAGTATTCGAAATCTTCATTGTTTTATCCCTGTGCCTTCTGATACACATATTTCGGATACAAATATACCTTCAGGCTCTCCCTTAAAGCCCTAATGGTCATACTGACGTGTTTTTTGGCATAAAATTATTCTTTTCGCTAAAAAATTCATTTTTTTTTCAACTATTCAGTTAAAAATTCATCTTGTTTATTTGAACATTCAATTACTTGGGTGAAATTTGAACAATTTTGTTAAAAATTCATTTGTAAGATTCACCTATTTTGTCTAAAAATGATTTTTGATGTTGTTAAAAATTAGTTTTTTTCTAGATAAAAATTATGTTTTATCTGGAAATTTTATTAATAAAATTTCTGGCATCCATCTTGAGGTAACTCTAATTTTCACAACATCTATTGCATGTACGCATATTTTCCTTGACATTGCAATAAATGTATTTTAAACTTGAACGTTGTGCGCATGCATATCTTAGAAGCAGCGCCTCCGTCGATTGTGAAATTACAATACATAATCTATTGTAAAATTTCATGGCGTTCTCCTGATAAACTTCAATTATTGTACTATAAGTTTGCAACAGCAAATTTTACGGTGTATACTTTTTTATTTGAAACTAGCTGGGCCCTGTGGCAATAAATTGCAATACAACTTTCATAAAGTTATGAAAAAAAAAACAGGTAAAACACATAATGAAAAACTTTTTATTACTTAAGACTAACTTGAGTTATAAATGACCTACGCGTTTGAAAGTCAGATTTTCGATTGAATTCGATGTTATATACATGTTTTATCTTGATATTCAGTTTGAACATGAAATTACTGGAATGGAATCAACATAAAATTGTAAGTATTTATCCCAGAATTTGGGTATGAAAAATGAGAAGTCGAAAGTGAAATTTGAACTAAAACTGGAAAAAACTCTGAAAAAGTAAAATAGAAACAAAAACTTAAATAATGCACACGGAAACTGTCTTTTTTAAATAGATAGTAGAACTTGGTTTTGTTAAATGCGAAGTCTACAATGGAAGTTGAACTACACTTAGACTTAACTCTGAGAAGGTAAAACATAAATATAAACTTAAATACAGAAAACTTTCACTGTTTTTAATTAAAAAATTGTACTCGAGTCATCGAATCCGGTTTTTAGGATTTTCAAATCTGTTGCGAAAATTTCATATAACTTATAAAAGACTTCAAAAATTTTAATTTAATATAGTAGGTTTTAAACGTTTCCCCCCCCTCCCCATTCTATCTTCTAGCCTAATAATCTTACGACCTGTCCGGAAGTCCAGACACTGTGCGTGAAAAATTTGCTGGCGATTGATCGAAAACTGCGGATGTGGCTTCCCCCCTCGTACCTTCATTCCTTCTAGCCGCCCCAATACTCTTACATCCTGCTCGAAGGCCCAAAGAATATTTGTGAAAAATCTGATGCCGATTGGTCAAAAATGCAGCTTTTCTTTCCCCATTTGTCCCACGTCTTTGTATGCCTCCCCCTTCTCTTATGACTATGGATTTTTATAAATATTGAACGTTTTTGGCCACTTGATTTTATATATTTTAAAAACTGTGCCCAACCCCACTCCATCATTTCCCAAAACTCTGAAGACCTATCCGTGAGCCCCAACTATAAGTGTGACAAATTGAATTCCGATTGGTCAAAAACTATGAGTGTTCCTCCAGCTCCCAGCTTCACCCCTCCTATGCCCCCTTCCCTATACTCTTACGACCTGCTTAGAATTCGAAAAAATATGTGTGTAAAGTTTGGTGTCAGTTTTCAAAAATTGGATTTCCATAAGCATCAAATGTTTTAGACCGCTTGAGTTTATATATTTGAAATACTGTGCCCCCCCCACTCTATAATCACCCAATATTATTACCACCTTCCCCACCTCTTCGTATTCCCCTCCATACTCTTATGACCTATTTGGGAGTCCTAAGAATATGTGCGCAAAATTTGGTGCCAATTATTAAAAACTGGTTTTTTATAAGCATGATAAGTTTCAGACTACTTGAATTTATATATTTTAAATACTGTACTTCCCCCCACTCCATCGTTCCCCAATATTCTTACTACCTGTCTGGGAGCCTACAGAATATGAGTGAAACATTTGACGCCGATTGGTCAAAAACATCGACTG
>NC_046657.1:15640573-15644128 GCF_010883055.1 Belonocnema kinseyi | reverse complement strand
CCCCCCCCCCCCCATTCTCTTAGGACCAGTTTCGGAGCCCACCGAATATGTGTGCTAAGTTTGGTGCTAATTGTCAAAAACTGGTTTTCATAAGCATCATGTTTTAGACCGCTTGCTTTTATGTATTTTTAATACCCCCTTCCCCCTTCACTCCAGCATCCTCCAATATATCTATGACCTGTCTGGGAGCCCAAAGAATTTGAGTGCAAAATTGGATGCTGATTTGTCAAAAACTTCGACTGCCCTCCCAGACCTGCATTTTCCTTTCATATGAATCCATATACTCTAACTATATGTTTGGTAGTCCAAAGAATATGTCTACCAAATTTTGCGGCGATTGTTTAAAAACTGCGGATTTGCATAAGCATCATCCTTTTTGAGCCACTTAATTTGATATTTGTAGACATACAGTCCATGCTATTTTGAATTATTTATTCAATAAAAGCTAATATTAATTAGCGATTTGAGTTGGGATAGGAAACTTTTTCAGTGTCGCATCTACACGTGTATAAATTTTCAAGTCGATCTATGCAACGGTGTGGACGGAATCGAATCTCAATGCTACAAATTTGATTTTTATATAGTAGATCATTCTGATTAAAATAAATTGCTCCTTTTTTCTTTAAAGCGAAGAACGATGAAGCAAACTTTCTATTAGATATGGACATGAATACTAAAACGCCTACCAGGTGGACCTCAGGGAGGGAAAGAGTACTATGGACAATATTTACGTCTTGCAGCACGTGGTAGATGAAGAATTAGCTAAACAGATTGCGTAATTGTATCCTATTTTTGTAAATCTAAAAGGCGCGTTTCCTTTGGTGCGTAGGAGCAGCTTGTGGAATGCGATGAAAGAGAGGGAAGTGGGAGAAGCCTGATCTAGAGTGTAAGGGAGGTATATGTGGAGACGAAAGATAGGGTGAGAGTAGGGCAGGAAATCTCGGATGATTTCTGGATGTATAGGGGGTTGAGGCAAGGCTACCCGCTTAGCCCAACGCTTTTTGCTATTTTAATCGCGGACATGGAAAGTAAGCTAGCGGCCAGAGTGTTAGAACGAGTTAGGGTAGTAGAAGTCAGCATATGTCCACTTGCATATGCAGATAACATAGTTCGGGCAGCAAAGAGTGAAGAAGCTTTAAAGGAGATGATGAAAAGGTTGAGAAGATACTTGGTGAAAAATCGGTCAGGTTTAAATGCGTGAATGTGGAAGGGAAAATCTGTACAGGAGGTGAAAGAGTATGAATAACTGGGCTTCCTGTTTCGGAGGAATACGGGCGTGGATGGTCATATGAAAGATATTCGTTAGTGATGAGTGTCTCATTTAATGAAGTGAAAGTGAGGTGGTGAAAGGTAAGTGAGGAGTTTAATAGGATACAGGAGAGGTATGTAAAGCGGACATTCACGTTGGCCAGAAATACGCTGAACTATATTGTCAGGAGGGAGACAGGATGAAAGAATTTAGGGATTATAACAGAGAGTCGAGTATGGTAATACGAATAGAAATTTTCGGGAGAGGGAGGAAGTAAGCTGGTTGGAGAGTGCTGGTGAAAGAAGGAGAACTGACGCAGGGCTGGGAAGGTGGACGTGGAGAGGAAAATGTATTTGAGAACAAATGGATTGCAGATGAATCAAGTGAGAAAGATGCACGAGGAAGCAAGAAGGGTATATGAGGTGGTTAAGAGAAACGGCCTGAAGACAGAGAAGGAATCAGGAGAGGAGAGAATAAGAGAGTCAAGATTTGACAGGACAATGTGTGCATTATGCCAAGGAACAGAGCGCAATTTTTATGTGAGAAGCGAGAAACAGTAGAGCACCGGTTGGAGGTATGTGAATAGGTGGAAATGAGTGGGATAAGCATGGAGGTATGGTCGCATGAAAGTGGGAACAAAAGTGCAGTAGCATGGGTGTAGGGGGTGTTAGGTAAGATGGAGAAAAAGAAAAGAAAGGAGGAAAGGGAATGGAAAATGAAAGATTGTAAATAGCAGAGTAAGTAGGTGTAAGAAAATTTTAAATACTATTGATAGTAGATAAGTATTAGGGATTTGCCGACGATGCAGAGGCTGGAAATGCGAGGCAAAGCAAGGAAGTAGTAACATGCGTGCGAGGCGGAGCGAGGAAGGCTAGACTATAAAAGCGAGCGGCTTTGAAGTAAGGCATGGATGGACATTCATTTTCAAGAAGTAGTTGTAAGAAAATTCTGCAAAAAATTGAAGTGTGAGTTAGTCAAGTTTTAAAGGCCAGCAGGCCGAAAAAGGAACGTTATCTAATAAAATACATACGGAAACATACTTGGAGACAAAAATCGATCAGAAAATTGATACTAAAAGAGCAGAGGAAACTGATTTGAAAACGGTTGACAAAACTGTAATAGAAACCCCTTACTTAAAGGTTCTTGCCACATTCTTCTTGGACTGATTTTTAATTTCTTTCGCTAAAAAATTAACTAAAATTTCTTTGAAAATAAAAAGCTATTATTTCTTCATTTAATTTATTAGTTATAACTTTACTTAATTTTTTACATGTATCACTTTTTTCTGAACTATTTTGACCACATAAAATTGTTGCAATTCATCATCCTCATTTAAATTCATATTCATCCAACGAAAGATTTGTATGCATGTGTAGCTGAGAATGTAACAGTCGTCTCGTATGAAGTAGAAAGACAGAGTGATTATGTTCTTGGTATAATCCGATACAGACGTCTGTATTCATTTATGGCTCCCAGAACGGATCTCAATAATAACTATGAAAAAGATAATGTACGCATATATGGCAACGAAACTTTATTTATTTAGTGAATAAGAAATGTGAATAAATTGCATAAGTTTGAAGGTAAGTTTTGAAAAAATAAAAAAATTTGGATGCAAGTTCTGACATAACTTTTACTTATTCTTATGTTTTGTCACGCTCGGAAAATCTGACGCAGTGGCAGGATAAGGAGTGACACAAGAATGCCAACATCGAGGACAGGTGTCCCAAAAGTAGCGGGACAACTATGGCTCAAGTGATGCCACTTTATCTAAATTTACTTTTGTAAGAAGATTTTGCGGCTAGCGGAAATCTTCTTACTTAATAAAAACGTATACAATGGCCTACCTCAACTCAGTCCTTGGGTTAGTTGGTCACATGCCTAACTAAACAGAAAATGAGAATAAAATAAACAAGAGTATGCTAGAGTGGCTATTTTAATCTAAGGTCTGAAATAGTTTCAAAAAACGAATCCAACATTTCAAAAAAAGAGAAAGGTGCCAAAGAAATTTCATTAAACTTTAATCTTAAAATTTAACCAAGGTTAGAGTACTTTAAATTTTACATTTACTATTAAAATCCTAAAATCCTAACGGCCACCTCTTACCGACTATGCAGTGCATTATCAACGCGTGCCGACGCCATCTTCCGACAATGAACACGTGGTTAAAATTATGTTACGAGGGTAGTTCAATAAGTCCTTATAGTGAAGTATAAAAACAATTTTTTTTGGGTAAATTTTTTTTTATTTTTCAACATAATCTCCTTGGAGCTCTATACACTTGGTCAATCGCTTTTCAAGTTTTT
>NC_046657.1:15612621-15640473 GCF_010883055.1 Belonocnema kinseyi | reverse complement strand
TAGCCATTGAAACGAAGCATGTGTGAACTCGGGCGTTGTCGTGATGAAAGAGAATTTTTTTTTCTCGCCAAATGTGGTCGTTTTTTTTTAAATTTCTTCTTTAAGCTGCTCTAATAATGATGCATAATATTCACCAGTGATTATTTTACCCTTTTCCAAGTAGTCAATAAGTATAATTCTACGTGCATCCCAAAAAACTGTAGCCATAACTTTACCAGCTGACTTTACGGTCTTTGCCTTCTTTGTAGCTGGTTCGCCTGTGGAAATCCACTGTTTGGATTGTTCCTTTGTCTCAGGAGTGTAATGGTGTTTCCATGTTTCATCCACAGTCACAAATCGACGAAAAAATTCCTCACGATTCCGACTTATGTGCGCCAAAAGAGCCTCCGAGGCGACCACTCTATTGCGTTTATTCTCAGCTGAGAGCAAACGCGGCACCCATCTTGCCGATAGCTTTTTCATGCCTAATTTTTCATGTAGAATTGAAACAACTGCACCTATAGATATCCTTGTGAACACGTTTTTTTTCATTTTTCTTAACGAACAATTTTTTTTCAATTGGTTATAAAGACACGTAAACTTAGAAGATGTGGACCGTGACTGCACCATATATCTAGCCGGGAGTGGTGCTGACTGAAAACAGATGATTTGGAGCGATTCGCGCGCCATCTGTTGGTTATTCTAAGGACTTATTGAACTACCCTCGTATAAACAAAAATTCTAAACGTTTAAATAACGTAAACGCGAACAGTTTTCAATTTGTCACTCCCGCCAGCACTGAAATTTTCAAAAAAAGAAGAAATTCCTAAGCACTTGCGAATTCGATTATTACAATGAGCTTAGCCCTTCATATTTTAGTTTTTTCAAGATCCTTTTGGGCTCGTCTGATATTTTCGCAATTTTAAAAATTCCCTAAAGTTCTACCTAAAAAGAAAACATTATCTGTCAATTTCGGTACGATGAACTGTTTATCAGTGCCCGGTGGCTTTGGTAGCCGCCGTCTTGCTCGAAGCGGTAATGACTATTCTGGCGGAAAAACAGAAAAAAATTTCGTTAATAAAATAACCCCGTGGGTTTGAATGCAAGTCTTCTTATAAATCACATTCACCACTCGAAACCCATAAACAAGAGGATAAAGAACTAAATATAAATTTGGAACGAAGTCACCCGATTGTTGCGCCCTCTGCAATTTCCGGGAATTCTGATATGGACTTTGTGAGGAGTCCTAGCAAAATGTTGTGATTCCCTTTATCCGGCCGTTAGGGTAATTCTACAGTCTGGCATGGTAGCTTGTTTGTAGAATCCATGAACCAGAAAAAGACAGTTGATTCCCTCTCTCTATCTGTCTCTTTCTGGCTTACAGTAGCTTGTTCCGTCGTTTAGATAGACAAAGACAGACCTCTTAGGTGTTGTCTCCCTTTTCTTCTCTTTAATGTTGAATCGGTTAGTCGTCGGGATATAAGAGGACAGACTAGTTGCTGAATATCTCTCTCTCTCCTTCTGTTTTGTGATGGGTAAGTATGTCGGTGAATCAGGAGAGAACAGACCACACGCGTGTTCTTTCCCTCTCCTTCTATCCTGCGGATGGGACTGCCTTGTGGATTCCGACTTCTTGTTGGTTTGTTGACAAATACGTCCCTCTGTCAGACCAAAACTCACAATATCGGAGGATATATACTAAACAAAAACAAAAAAAGTAGGTATAAAAAATTAATCTTTGTCGTGCCGAAAGTGCCCCCACAGAGTGTGTAGGGGCACTTTCTAACTCTCAAGTTAAGTGAAAAAGGTTGATTGTTCCGGTGAAGGTGAGAGAGGTTATGTTGCCTCTGATCACAAGTGACAGGTAAATTGCACCCTGTCACACTTTATGACATTAGCGTGATCCACATGACCACCAGATTAATCACGGTCTTTCATGCGTGTTGAAAGTGACGCCATTTACCTTGAATTTTAAAGCTGGTTTGTCTGTGCGACTACCAGATTAATTTGTGTTACGTGCTTCACTAAAAAATTGCGTGTTAGAACAACCCTCAACGATCCGGGCATAATATTTAATGAAATCAGCACCAGTTCGGCACATAGAGTTGAATTTCCAGAATTTAGATACTCAGACCTAATTAAAAGGAAGCCTACCTAATAATGCTCGCCGTTCTCTAGAGACTCCTCTCATTGCAATTTTTGAATTTCCATTAATTGTTAGTTATTTTATCTCAGCTTTCAAGACAATGGTCGTTCGTTTAACTCAGAGCAACAAATGAAGTTCATAGTGTCGTCTCCGTCTATCGTCTTAGGCGAGAGTCGGAACGTCACTAATGTTGGGAGATTGTAACTAAAGATTAGTAGAATGAGAAAAGCCACAAGGAAGCGAGACAGTTGCCAGTTAGTTTTCTTGCAACGTGGTAGCGCGCCGTCGGTATCCGAGTTTCGCTACTCGGCACTGGTCGTGCGCTATTTGGCTGATGTTCACCAGGGTGCGCTGACTCCTGTTAATGCGCAGATTTTCTGCGGCCTCATGATCCTGTGTTTTACCTGTTTTAAATTTAACTCAGCAGAACATTAAACAAGGTGTTATAGCCAAATTAAAACAAAAATATTCAATATTTAATTTGAAATCCCTGAAGTTGACATTTGGAATAAAATAAATTTTTATTCGCTATTATGAACTCATTCCCCCAGAGAAGTTTTAGAAGCTAAGTATTCATATTTTTATTGTTTTGTGTTGGCTCTATAATATCTCGTCACAGTTCCTGAAGGCATTATATTTAATTGGGATGAGTTTCTTCTGAAGAACTTTCAGCTTTATGTCTCAAAAAAAATCTCAAAGATATTCGCTAAGATAAACCCAACTCTAAGGACATATATGCATTACAATTACGTGTACGTTGCCTAGTTTGCGCTGCTGATGCCTCTGGGTCCAGTCTCCACTCTGGGCTGGTTTCTACTGCCATCTCTGTTGTTAACCGACGTCTTGGGTGTGGGTCTGTGGTAAGTGTCACCAATTGGTGTCCATAATGCCGTGTGATTCTGATCAGCTAACCTGCTTCGGTAAAAAGAGATAGGATCTGTTACAAGATAAGAAATGTCTTGATGGACTCTAAGTATGGCCTCTCGTCGTCGTGTGGTTCTATGCTTCTCCCTCTGCCATGGCGAGGCTAGTCAGAAATCCTCCGTTCGCCGAGGACTGGTCGAGAGCTCGTATCCCGGGCGAGGAGGCAGGAGACTCATTCCCTGGGGTAGTCTATTCTCGTGGCTTAAAGTTGCGGTCTGGGTCGGACGTGCGCTCAATCGTCCGCTCGTTCCTTTGGCTTCGCCGAACTGAAAATAAATAAGTGCCTCCCCATCTATGCCGGCGGCCCAAAAATACGGAATGTACCCCGACGATACCGGTGTCTATCTATAATCGGTCACCGTCAAAAATACTGTATGAAGCGGAATGTTACATAAGATGATCTACTATGATTGATTCTATTCGGGAACTCCAATAATCAGTATAATTATAATTCATTAGTAGGTTATGCTGGCGAAACTTTCCATAGCCTTTTGTCAACTCTGTAAAAAATAGGCCCAAAATGTCTATTTTTTTATATAATTTATTTTTCGAGTGAAGAAATATTAGTGGCCAATTTGTTTAGAAAGCGTAATTGGTAATGTAATTACTATAAGACTAAAAAATATATCGATGCCTATAAATGTATGTGATTTATGTCTCTTTGCATAATTTCTTTACATAATTAATTAATAACGTTTGAACCTGATGATTGAAACGAGGGATTTCATAGCAGAAATATATTTTAAGACAAATAACTCCTAATGTCGATTATTTGTAATGCAATTTGTTCATAACAAATAACTTCAACAGTTTACATTTTTTTCTTTCTTATACCTCGATGCATTTAATCTAAGTGATAGGAAGTATAAGAAAGATTATTTTAAGTAGATAGAAAATAAAATTAAAAAACCGACAGTTTTGTCGCTGCTAACATTAACATATAAATTAAATCAACAACAAAATCAAAAATTGGCTCCGAACAATCTCTGAAGTATTTATTCCTGCGTTCTAAGTGAAATTTTGAACATGGCTTTTTTATTTCACCCCAGCTAATTAAATCTAGGAAATATTTTAACGTTAATTATACAGATTAGAAATTTAAAAAATGTAAATTGCAAAATACCTTAAAACTGTTATAATCCCGTACAACATTTTCCAATGTTAAACATCTTTTGGAATTTCTTTAAAAGTATTTGTAAAGGTTATATTGTGTCAAATAAATAGGTTATATTTCTGGGAGAGTTTAAAACCGAAATATTTACACAAAATATTAAAAATGATTAAATGACCTATTATAAACTTAAACCCTTGAAATAAAATTTGAAAAAATGATAAAAACTTGGTGACTTAGAGATCTCAAAAAGATGAAAAGGAAGTTTAGAAGGAAGCATAAGAAGTAGAAAGAGGGAGGAGAACGTAGAGATAAGGAATGAATTTCGGTTGTTGTGTAAAAAGAAAAACCAGGAAAAGGAGAAAGATTTTGATTCTTTTGAAAGAATTGTTTTAAACTTTAGACTCATGGAAGAGGGATGAGGGTAGCAAAATAATAAGGAACGGAGATGGGTAGAAGTTGATTGGTGAGAGGATAGAGAAACAGATGAAGAAGATAAGAAGGTGAGAAGCAGCAGGTTTGGACAAGGTATAGAACGAAGCGTGGCTGTTTAGTACACAAAAGATTAGGGAGAGGCTCAAGGGGATATTAAGTAAAGTAATGGAGGAGAATGGGATTTCCAGACAGGTGGAGATAGTGGTTATTAGTGACAGTGTATTACGCTAATAAATACAGGGTACAAAGTATACACGATTGCATTAGCGCACATGTTGTGGAAGAATTTCGAGGGAAAGGGATATT
Source organism: Belonocnema kinseyi (assembly GCF_010883055.1). NCBI lineage: Eukaryota > Metazoa > Arthropoda > Insecta > Hymenoptera > Cynipidae > Belonocnema > Belonocnema kinseyi. The sequence continues at coordinate 15,635,572 of NC_046657.1, read as the reverse complement.
TGAAGAGACACAGGTGGTATTTGGGGCGGGTAAGAGCTCTTTCGATGATATCTATATTCTGCAGCACGTGCTGGATAGAGAATTAGGAAAGAAAGGGTAAAAATGTATGCGCTTTTCTTGTATATCAAAGTCGTGTTTTCTTCAGAACATAGGGGAGGTTGTGGGAGGCGTTGGACTAGAGAGGAGTAGAAAGACCTGATCACGAGGGTGAGGGAGGCATATAAAGAGACGAAAGATATCTAGATGAAAAAAGGACGAGGCGAGAGCGTCTTAAAGGAGATGATTAAGAGATTGAGAAGATACCTTTATAAGAATTGTTTTGTAGTTAAATGCGAAAAATTCTAAGATTGTGGTGTTCAGGAAAGGAGGTGGAAGGAATAAAAGAGGGGAATGGAAGCGTAAGGGAAGGACGGTGTAGCAGGTGAAACAGATTTTTTATTGGGGTTTTCTATGTTGGGGGAATGAAGGAGTGGATGATCATATAAAAGAGAGTGTGAGATGAACAAATATGCTGAGTGGGTGCATGAGGAGGGAAGAAAGGTGTACGTAGTGGTCAAGAAGAGCGGTATGGTGATAAAGAAGAGAAAGGAAGTCAGGAACTTCTAGAAAGAATGAGATGCGGTTACGTCTAGGGATTTTTAAGGCTGGAACACTAGTTGGAGAAGTGGAATAAGCATGGACATATTATTGCTTAAAAAAATGGACAAAAGTGTGGTTGCATGGGTGAAGGTTGTACTGGGTAAAGTGGAGAAAAAAATTAGAAGGTAGGAAAAGCAATGGAAAAGGTAAGTGAGGCGAGAAGGAATTAGAAGCGACAAGAACGAGCGGTCATAGAATTAAGATGAGAATAGATGCTAGTTTCTAAGGATAATCTTAAAACAATTATTCAAAGAATGGAGGTGTAAACAAGGCAATTTTTCCACGCCAGAAAGCCGAAAAATAAACTTTAATTATATAGAATGTTTTTCAACTTAGAAAAATAAACATATAACCAAAAATAGTTTATGATCTTATCAGGTTTCATTAACTCAGAATATGTTTATGTGAAGAAACTAGAAGAAAGAAATAAAGGTGAAGTTTCTTCAAAAAAGGGGAAAAAGGGAAAATTAAAAAAAGACAATAATATGGATATTTGGCACACTTGGTTTAAAGTTATCATTAGGTTATGTGTGAAAAGTTATCTAGGTTCGTAACAGAATCAAAACTGACTAATGTAACAATGATTAATGATATAAAAAAAGAAACTTCCTATGATTTATTAAATTTATTTGATAATCGCTACTTTTAATTTATTTTTGCAGAATCAGTTTTCCCACATAAAGAGGCCGCAATTTATCCTTTTTCTTTACAATTAAATGTTCATCACTACGAAGGTTTTTATAAGAAACAACTTGAGAATTTACCAGCAGGCTTTTATGAAGTAGGGGCAGTGAAGTGTTACGTCGTTGGAGTACTCATATGCGAACATTTGATTCCATTAAAGGCTCCTAGAGCGGATCTTGGTAATAAATATGGACGAGTTAAACTACGCATAAATGGAAATAATGCTAACCTGATTAAATCCATGTGAAAAGTTGATCCTTTGAATCGTCTGTTCTTCAAAGAATTCGGACCAGAAAACCTTTGGTTTGCTGAAATACGATAATGATTCAATTTAAGATACGCAACACCAAAGTTAGAAAGGCTAATTTAATATACCATTAATGAGCTTTGAATGTATGATTGATACATATCGCCTAATAAAATTTGCAAATATAATTTTTTTTCCCAACAGTAAAGTGTACCCCCGATTCGTGACTTTTTCATGTCTTTGTGTAAGCTAGGATATTTTGTGAGTTTGAATTGTCATACAAAACCAAAACTTCATAGTTATTTTCTCATTTATTAAGAAACATTAAGAAATGTTCAATTTTGATCATTATCAATAAAAATGTATGCAAATTTTAGGTTCTATCTTTAAAAATTCTGTATTTTTTAAACTCTAAATTTTTAATTTCATGAAATTCAGAAATCCAAAATGTATTTTAAGAACATATTCTCACGATAACAAGCATCATATTGACTTAATAATTTTGTTCTTCGCTTCTAATTATTGACTTGATAAAATCTTATATTTGAATTAAAGGTGCAGTTTACTGAAATTTAATTTCAATTTAAATTTAAAACGTATTCAGGCTAACATGTAGCGAATATTTCAAAAATTATTCAAATCCTTCACAGTGAGCTCTAAAGATTTTTAGTGCCTTCGTTAAAAAAATATATTTTGTCATAAGGTACAAATAAACCAGTAACATTATATTCGACTAATCTCGAATCTTGAGATTTGCAGAAATTTTCAGACAACAAACCAATCCTTAAAAGCAATTTAATTAGATTTCGCGGCGACTTAAAAGTTATAATTTAAACCTTGATTTTTTTGTTTATTTGGATTCAGTGCTATCTTTAAAAATTGCAGAAGGTTCTTATTTACACGCAATAGAATTTGTTTCTGCAAAGATGATAAAAAATTTATGTAATGCGAGATAATTTCCTTTCATCTGAAAAATTATATATTCGCATCATAAAATCCTATTTAACAACATAATTATTATTGGCTTAAAAAATTGAATGAACAAATAATCACACTCATCTCAAGAATTAAATATCGCCCCGAAAAAGTACCTCATATGCTAAAAAGTCTAAAAATAGTAATTTAATTTATAATATTTCATAATTACAATGAACATTATTACTACATGCTGCGAAATGGCTGTTTTCTGGTAACAGTATCTTTCTTGAGTACAAAAAAACTATTTCCGCAAAAAAAGAAATATATGTGTTCAAAAATTTTAATTTTTTACATTGATTTTCGACAGTAATCACAAGTATTAAATGGTATTTTTTAATCTCAAGATATTATTCTTTACACGAAAACCAATCATTTATTTAAAAAATTATCCATATTCGAGGAAATAAGCCAATTTTGTTCTCAATATTGTGTATGACAATTTTTCTCATTTAGTTTGCGGGTTATGATAAATGGTTAATATTAAAATAACCTAACGACGAAGTCTGTATATGAATGAATTAAAGTACCGGAAATAAAGCAGATGCCAGTTTTACCCATTCATTAGTTTATGACAATTAAAGAAATAAAGCAAATTAGTTTATAATAAACATTTTCATGAATTGAGAGTGAAGTCACTAATTTTATTTGTTATTGTGAAAATGCCAATAAATGGAAAAAAGTATAGTTAAGAAATCATGTTTTTTTGGTATCTTTAAACTTAAATAGTAAATTAATTATATTTTGTTTTCCACTGACGTGACCTAGTAAGTTGATCTAATAAAAAAACAAATTATGTATTTTTGATCAGTCGCTAGTGAATGCACCTTCATGTTATTTTATTCAAGTGTTGCGAAAGGAACCCTTTTAGGTCACCCCAGATTTATTTATTAATATTTATTTCTTTGAAAGTGTAATCTGTTTGAGCTTCTTTGATGGGCCTTGTAGTCTGGAAGCTAGCGACAGTTTTTTGCGACCAAATTGCTTCCGCCTATTACTTTGGTGAATGCTTCAGATGGGCATGTTGTAGACATAGTTAGCGTCAGCTGCGTTACTTTGGGTGAGTGGGGGAATGGCAGCTGCCGCAACAGGTACAAAACAGTTTTCAATGATTTCCTTCAGCTAGAGAATTTGTGAGATGATAGTTAATATAATATTTAATCGAAAAAAAACAGTCAGCTGGTTGTATGTAAGTGGAAAACCCGTCAGATGTTCATGGAAACATGTAAAAAAAAAATTGCAATGATTTCCTTTAGCTTAAAACTTCATCACATGAAGTTATTATAATGGTATTTTTTATAAAAATAATCATCAGATGGCTGTACGTCGGTGAAAAACTCGTCAGCTGAGGCTGAGGCTTTGAGCTGACTAACCCAAGTCGTCGTTTAAATCAATTTAAATGGACAAGCGCGGGATTATCCGAGATCCATATCTGGTTTCCCAGGAAAGGCGGCAAAGGAAAATCTAAAGATGAAGTTTCAATCGATTGCAGGCGAAACATTTACCGCAATAAAAATTATCATTGCCATATAAACTTTCACGAATTGAAGATAATTTCTCCATTTTAATCTGCCCTGAATAATCTTTCGTCTTATAATCGCTGTATTTTTATTCAAAATGCAGGAAAAATTACGTAGCTAGCGCTATCTATTGTCGTTAAACTTTATTAAATTGGAGAGAAATGGGGATTCTTATCTGTCAGTTCAGAGTCATTGAGTCATTGAGAGTGAAGTCACTAATTTTATTTGTTATTGTGAAAACGCCAATAAATGGAACAAAGTATAGTTAAGAAATCATGTTTTTTTGGTATCTTTAAACTTAAATAGTAAATTAATTATATTTTGTTCTCCACTGACGTGACCTAGTAAGTTGATCTAATAAAAAAAACAAATTGTGTATTTTTGATCAGTCGTTAGTGAATACACCTTCATGTTATTTTATTCAAGTGTTGCGAAAGGAACCCTTTTAGGTCACCCCAGATTTATTTATTAATATTTATTTCTTTGAAAGTGTAATCTGTTTGAGCTTCTTTGATGGGCCTTATAGTCTGGAAGCTAGCGACAGTTTTTTGCGATCAAATTGCTTCCGCCTATTACTTTGGTGAATGCTTCAGATGGGCATGTTGTAGACATAGTTAGCGTCAGCTGCGTTACTTTGGGTGAGTGGAGGAATGGCAGCTGCCGCAACAGATATAAAACAGTTTTCAATGATTTCCTTCAGCTAGAAAATTTGTGAGATGATAGTTAATATAATATTTAATCGAAAAAAAACAGTCAGCTTGTTTTATGTAACTGTAAAACCCGTCAGCTGTTCATGAAAACATGTAAAAAAAATTTGTAATGATTTCCTTTAGCTTAAAATTTCATCACATGAAGTTATTATAATGGTATTTTTTGTAAAAATAATCATCAGATGGCTGTACGTCGGTGAAAAACCCGTCAGCTGAGGCTGAGGCTTTGAGCTGACTAACCCAAGTCGTCGTTTAAAGCAATTTAAATGAACAAGCGCGGGATTATCCGAGATCCATCTCTGGTTTCCGAGGAAAGGCGGCAAAGGAAAATCTGAAGATGAAGTTTACATCGATTGCAGGCGAAAAATTCACCGCAATAAAAATTATCATTGCCATATAATCTTTCACGAATTGAAGATAATTTCTCAATTTTAATCTGGCCTGGATAATCTTTCGTCTTATAATCGCTGTATTTTTATTCAAAATGCAGCGAAAATTACGTAGCTAGCGCTATCTATTGTCGTTAAACTTTATTAAATTGTAGAGAAATGGGGATTCCTGTCTGTCAGTTGCTTCATGTGCTTTTCGCTAAATACTATTAAATAGCTTTTAATTCATATATAATAGTGTGATCTATTTTGAAGAAGATATATCAATAGAAACAATTTTTTGTCGCGTTTTCTGTTGCTGATTCTACAGGTTTTACCGAAATTTGCTCACCTTAGCGTGAAGCAGTAGACAAGATTAGAATTATTCTCCTAACCTCCGTATACTGAATTATGCTAATAATTTATTTTGATTATTATAAGTGTATTAAAGAACTCAAATGACATAACCTTGAAAACATTCTCACTCTTCGAATGAAAAATCTTAATTTGAAATTTTAACTTTTAAATTGAAAGCATCACCTTCTGAAAATGGTACAGTCCTTGAAATTTTTTAATAATAATGCGCAGGGTGGGGAATTAACCGGGAAACCTGAAAAGATCGGGAAAAGACCGGGAATTTAATTGAAAACCCAAGAATTTATTTCAGTTTGGTGAAAATTAATTCCTTTAACTGAAAATTTGAATGTGCATTTCTGGTTGAAAATTAATCTTATCTTGTTCGAAATTCAACAATTTGGGTAAAAATTTGTCTTTGCTAATTCAAAATTTAAATTCATCTATTTCGTTGAGAATCCACATATTTTGTCAAAAATAGCATTTTTTTTGGTAGTAACTGATCTTTTTCTTTGCAAGTTAATCTTCATGTTTAATAATTCTTTTTTTGTGAGTTGAAAGTTCAAGTGTTACAGTTCAGTGTTTATCACTTTAGTTGAAAATTTATCTTTTAGGTCGGAAGTAAAATTACTTGGCTAAAAGTTAAATTGTTTCGTAGAACATCAGTTTTTTGTTGTTGAAGATTCATAATTTTAATCAAAATTTAATTTTTTTTATTGAAATATGAACGAGAAATTGAAACCGTTCGTCGAATCACCGCCGTGATACGGATTTAACAGGTGAAGAATTTTTTTTCATTATGACGCACACGTGCTGTTTAGGTATTTTAAAAATACCATGTTAATTATTATCTCACGAAGTTTTAAACTTCAAGTGGGCCTTACAGAAAAATGACATTACGTGCTAAAATCTTTGATATGTATTTACAAGGAGTTTTATTAACTCAATTTCGCACCCAAAAAGTGACGAAACAGAATTGACTATCATATCTGAATATAAAAATAACGCAAAACCTTTTGCTTAAAAATTAATTAATAATGAAGCTATTATAAATGCATACATTTAAACATATATACATTTTTTCATTATGCTACAAATTTGATGGAAAAAGAGAAGATTGATCACAGAAAAAATTGGGTGTAATCATCGTTGCAGGTAGTGATTGGAACGGGGTCAACACCAGAAACATATATTTGGAATTTGGAAACAGATTCAGAGTTTTGAAATAAAAATAATTCAAAATAACTAATTAGACCAGACTATTATATACACATTAACTCTTTTTTTTTAATTCACTAGTTACCTTGATCTCGAAACTTTTCATGAGTGGGTTTTTCTTGTTTCAAAAAAATGAGAATGTTGATCGTTATTGTGTGTTTCATCCTAATTTTTTTCACTAATCATATTGGTAATTATAATAAGACTATTTTTAACAGTACATTTTGAATATCCGGTATATTTGCCTTTCATTAAAAATCACTGTGATTAAAAGAACTTGTTTTCTTCGATCGTGCTTATATTCACGCCTATTTTGGTAAAGCAAACTTTCAATATAAAGATTACTGGATACAAGAACGATTCAACAAATGCAATCACGCCATTTCAAAATTAAATGCAACATTGTCGTACTATAATTTTGTTGATTGATTATGCATTGCTTTAATAAAGATACTAAACAAAAAGAAGGACAGAATCATATACTGTCTAGAAAATTTGAATAACCTAAAAAAAATTAGATCTATAAAAGTGCCCAAGAAGATCTAGGACAAATATGAAGGATTTTAAAGCTAATAAAATGAGAAAGTCTTGCTGTGAAAAAGGCACTAGATTTGTAGTATTTTGTTTATATCATAAGCCTGTGTGCAATTCGGCAGCGATTGCAGAACTAACCGTTGTATGCTTTGTATCAGTTAAAATAAATAATCATAGTTTAAAATTAAACTTTAAAAATATATTTAATTAATTTAGTACTATTATTTATCATTTATTCATTAATATCTATTACATAATCAATAAATTACAGATAAATCTGCTTACAACGAAATGAAAATCTTTTAGTCGCAAACATAAAAAATTGTCCTCTTAAATCGGCTTGAAAGATTATATGTAAGCTATGAAAGATTCATATTACGTTTCCTAATTCCAGTGCACGATGAGAAAAATTATCTTTTTATATGAACAAAGTTTTATTTTTGCAATTTGTTTATACTATTTCTTAGTTACAATAATAATTGCTAAATTATCGCTACATTTTTTTCACATGATATATTAATGCTGAAGTGAAATTAACGTCATAAATAACTTTTTTGGAATGTGAGCTCCGGGGTTTCAGAAAATGGAATTTTTCTAATTCTCAAAATCTATATATATATATTTTTTAATATAGACTTATAAAGAATAAAAACAGCGAACTTTTTCTATAGATACTTTTTTCCAATAATTGGTTTCAATAACAACAATTAAAAACTCTTTTTTAAAAAAATCAACAAATGATTAAAATATGAATCGTCATAACTCAGTCATATATTATTGAAACTAGTTTAGTACACATATGAAGTGTATTTCAGGTATGAATACAAAACAATAAAAAGTTAAAAATCATCTTACCCTTAATAATATTCAATTACAAATTAAAACCGGTTGGTACTTTCTGCGATATCAGCGCAGTATTTTTCAAATAAGGAATTTACCAATATTCTTTTGAATGAAATTAAGAATATCGACAACTTTTCTAAAATTTATCATGGACTGAATTGGGAAACAATTTTTCACTTTCTTTCTCTATTGTGCACAATTTTCTTGTCAAAAAGTATAATTTATTAAATTATTATAATAATCGATATAAGCAATAGTTTCCTACTTATAATTTGTTTTTCGGAATAATCTTGGCTACAAAAGCGCTTGCAGTTCATCCTGTTTCCATTAAAATTAATGTTCATCATTACGAAGATTTTTATGGAGATAGATCTCAGACTATACAAAATTTAGCAACACGGTTTTATAAAGTAGGAGAAGAGAAAGGTTTTATTACTGGAGAAATCATATGGGATCATTTGTGTCCATTCATGGCACTTCGAGTTGATCTTAATAATAACTGTGGAAAAGTTACATTACAAATATATGTGAACAATTCGAACTTGATTGAAACAATATTGAACCAGGATCCTCTAAATAATCATTTTTTTTTGGAATTTGAACACTAAAATATTCGCCATGCCGAGATACACGAATAATGTAACTTAAGTGTACACATAGTGGTAGTAGTAGTGTAGAGTAGCTCATTCTTTAAATGAAAGAAAAATATATATTTTTATCAAATGTTTTAAAATTATTCAACTTAATATACATATATTTCGGTTTTCGGTACATTTTTCTGAGAAAATGTGCTCTATGCTAGAAAAAACTAATCCTGGAACTCTTTCTGAAAACTATTCCTATTTAATTAGCGCTGAAGAAGACTTGTAACATTTGAAATTCAGCTATATAATGGGTATCTATTTTATAAGAGTTATGAATATAATTAATTAATAATATGTAATACTGAAAATGAATCATGCTGAAAATCTTTATTTTAAAAATATTGCCAGTCTTGTTGTTTTGTTAAGAAACTATGTTATTTTCTAACCAGATCAGGAATAAATGTAACTGGTTCAGTTGTAAAATTTATGTGGCGAAAAATCTCATTAGTTAGAAGAAGAAATTTAAATATATAGCTTCCACATTTCTTTTGATTTCACAATTGTCAGATCTTGAGTTATTTAGCAGTTTGGTAATTGCAGCTTAAAATAGTATATTAGATAATGTACTGAGGCAAATTAGTGTTCATATCTTATATCTATATCTGCATTATTTATTGTTAACATAACCGTAAAGAGGTATTCTAAAATGTAAGTCAATATGTGGAATGATTAAAATGAATCTAGTTTATATTATGTTCCAATAACAAATTCTTCAAAACAACTTGTACATGATATTTCCTACTTTTTCAAAATTTTCCATAATTGATATCGATATGGAATCATTAAAATGGAAGGTAGAAGGTGAAAATTCATGTAAAAAAGTAGTATTAATTAAAAAAATAAATCAGGATTGTTTACATATGCAGAATTAATTTATAATTATTATCATGAAATGGGATTAAATTATAGTAAAATCATAATTGGTTTAAGGATGTATGATTGCATCAGGGATACAGTGTGGTTCTGTCTTACTGTTGTTATTTCGGAAGACGACTTGGGACTGAAAAGTGGCTCGATTTTTAGTTATGAAGTGCAGAGGTAGGGATTCCAGGGATGCCTGTTTAGCTACAGTGCTTATGCCCGATTCTATAGCATGCTTCTGATATAAGAGGAAGAGGCCCTAAAAATTATAAACGATAAACTGGAAATGCCGTGCTCGAAAGGGATGTTGAACACCTGAGGAAGAAGTTGTTATAATTAAAAAACGATGCCAGCGCTAAATACGTAATTGTTCATAAGCTTAAGGATTCAGAACCCCTCAATAAGCATCTTGCTGTGTTGGTTCGAGACGTTTTTTCTAAAGCAAAATTGGAATCAGTGGTAAGGGAATCGGCCACCTGCTCGTTTTGGTCAGAATGGGCTTACTATCCTATAGATTCTTGAAAAATCCAAGGTCTTTTTCTAAAATGGTTGTTTCGGTGCCGAGTGATAGATCGAAGCTGAGGAAGTAGGAAAGAAGGGTTCTGATGGGAACGAGCAAGAGTCTACAGGGCCGAGGCTATGAGGTCAAAGTTAGGGGTGGTGACCTCGTATGTAAGAAAAAAACTCTCTCAAAACAGGATATGCGAGGGATGAAGACAGAAACTTCCAAAATCTCGACGGAGAAATTTCTCGACGGAAAGAGCATCTTCAAAAAACGAAGAGGTAGATCAAAAAGTGAAGAGGTTAAGCTGGATTCGGCACCCTAATCTGTTAAATTATATCACTCTATAGATGATGCAGTAAATGATTGTTTGCCTCAGATCGTTTTTTGAAATGCTCACGGTTTCTCACACCTAAGTAATCTTTCTGTGTTTCGATTGGGCGCAGATATCCTATGTATAATTAAGACATGGCTGTCTGTGCCTCTTGTGCCTCCCTACTGTATTCCACACTATTGATTCTTTAAGGCAAACGCATTAGGAGGTATTCAATTTGTTAGGGCTAGCGCTGGTTTATTGGTGTTTGTAAACTGGAAACGGAATACTTGCGAGGCAATGGACATGTCCCATGAGTAGGTTCTCATAAAATGCAGCACTTCCGCTCTACGATTTCAAGTAGGCCTTATTTACTGAAAGCCTTGTATTGATGGAGAAGTGATCTGCCAAAGTCTCGATGCTGTTCTCGCTTAGTTCGAGGCAATGCGTCTCTCTATACATGTACGTGTGGCTGCTGACTTTAATATTATATTTAAAGTGAAATCTTTCAATAGCCCTCCCTTTTATAGCCCTTCCGAGAATTTCCGCCGCGCAGGAAACCACCCACCGCCAGCCCCAAAATCGGCGCTATAGAACAGTTTCACCGTATTTTGTATATATTAATGAAAACTCCCTAGGGCTCAATAACTCTCTGAAAAACAAGATAATACAAGTTCATCAAACATTTCTGCAAGCACTGATCAGTAGAATACTCAGACAATCTTATAATTAAATTATGATATATACGATATTAATTCATAGTAATTAACACTGAGTCATGGATGGGTAGCTCTTGTGTATGTTAAGCAGGAAATAATGAGTGACAAATTGTGTTTATAAGCAATGGAAATGTACAAAAGTTGTTAAAAACAAAAGGAAATTAGAAGATAAAATTTTGTAGAATAAAATATAAGAATTTACATATAATTAATTTTAAAAGTTGGTTTAAGAGTTTTTTTAAAATATTTGAAAACGGGGTTTGAAAACGATACAGGAAAGTTGCATTCTTTACATAGTATGGTATTTTATTTTATAACCGGGCACCTCATATTATAAATGATCTTTGAAGGTGACACGTTCTTTGGAAAGGAATCTTAAGGATAATGTCTCTTTCACGTAGCTTAGACTGTGCTGAACGGTCTCTGTCTACAAATTGGAAAATATTAAATAGATACTCAGAAGATTTGTTTTGAAAAAGAGTGTCGAGCAAATTGCCCATTCAGAATTGTCTTCTCTTAGCCAAATTAAGCAGACCAGCCTTAAGTCGGTATGAAGTTCTGTGTTCGTATTTAGAAAAATGTTAGATAAAACGAATATAGGAATTGAACGCGGACTCGAGCTTTAAATAAAAATCATCAGCCAAATCATCATATGCACCTGGACTCCAAAGATACGAGCACATAGACTCCAAAGAAGCGACCTTACCGATGACACCTTTAGAGTTCGAGTGTACTCAACTGTCGTTGTCAAAATAAGGCAAGATTAGAGTCTTAACCAAAAGCATCTGCGTCCGTATTTTTATATACTTGTTGCAGACTTATGCATATTTTTCTCTAGATGCTCTGTATCTGTGTCTTGCAGTAGAAGGTATGGTCCAGAGGATAACGTGATCGATATCCTGGTGAACTATAATAAGCAAACCACTGAGTAAAGAACTTTGTCCCAATAAGTCCGTTTTGTAATCGACAGCATATTTGCGGTAACTGCAATGTTTTAGTTTATTTCTAAGGTCAGAAGTGAATAGATTGTAGAGGAGGTGCGCCAGAATGGAGCCCTAAGGGACCGCACTCTTGACCTCCCACTAGTCAGAAAGCGCACCACTACAGTTAATAATTCTGTGACAGTGTATATTAAAATATGATCTAAACTATTTTATGAGAGAATTTGACAAGTTAAAAGTTTTTAACTTTCGTAGGGGTAACTTATGGTTAAGCATATCAAAAGCCTTTCAAAATTAAAACAAGACAACAATTGTGATCTCCCTATTATCCATTGCTAATTTAAGATTTTGTCGTTATTATTAGGTAAGCAGTAGGATAGATATTTTTCGTTCGAATATCTGATTGCATTGGGTCAATGGTCTTAGATATTTCCAGAAATTTTGTAAAGTCTTCGAGGAGGGCTTGAACTTAGACTGTAGGAAAATTGAAAGGCAATGTTAGTTAAGTCGTGGATAGGGAGTTAGGAATAGTTGTTTGCAGGAGACAACCTTATCAATATTGTCTACATTCATAAAGGCAATAAAAGTGCTGGAGACATTAGTATAGCAGTGAGTGGAATCATGAAGTACAATAAAATTCCCAAATAGTACACCAAAGATGTTAGATATTTAGTATGGTTGAAAATAAGATTTAGGTGTTGCATTGTGCTTTTGGATGTATCTCGTTTCCGCATAAGTTGAAAAAACAGATAGTCTTGATTAGATAGTCTTGGCCTGCCAAAATAAAACTCTCCGTGCCAGACTTCAATCCGGGTGATTTGTTGAAAGAAAAAGTTTGATCATACGACATTGACTGATTTTGCAAACTTCCATGAAAGATGCCGTGCATCCTCTTTTCGGGGGATTGTTTGCGGAAATTTTTGTCCTGTGCTTTCCTAATTCATTTTGTGCACCTTTCATATTAAAATCAAGGCCAAGTATTTCAGACGCCTCCTCCGCTTCTTTTGTGGAGAAACGGTCCTTTGCCAACTTTCCTTTCCACTTCTTCGTGATGTTGTTTGTTGTCACACGATATTTTCCAGCTCATATAGTAAATCTGGATTTTTAAATCGGCATCAATGTCTTTATGCAACTAACGATGTGTCGCTAAAACTTTAAGCTTTCCAACAGACATACGATATGTATATGGGAGGTTGCCCTTGAGCTCATTGTTGAGAAAAGGTATTAGCCTGTAATGCGTATGGTGAGGAAAGTTGCTAATCTTCAGAAGAAGCATTGTGGATCTTTGAAATAACCTGTCGGAAATGAGCTCTTTCGACTTTCGATATGATATTTCCTTATATTTCTTATATTATATATTTCTTTATATTTCGATATGAGGTGCTAATGCGGGCCAGACCCTGTTGGATGGAAGGAAACTTAATCTACCAGAAGGTCTTCATACATTTTGATCCCAGAGCGGAATAGTTCTTAATGCCTCTTATTACTCTTTTCACTTTTCGGTAGCGACAGGTGGGCATTCCACCTAAGGTAGTTAGAGGGTATTTATGTTTTTTATGTCTTCGTTTAGTGGGTGCTGGAATTTTGTAGACTTTTCTCCAAAATACCCCGACCTCCTCTGGTTTTGTAGGGTGTTCGGCGGTAATTGGAGGGTCCTGGAAGTATCTAGATGGGTCAGACAAAAACTGTTCATTATCTCTAACCCACATGTCCCTTCGCTCTAGACTTCTCCTGGTGTCATGTAGTACCCATATTCTGTCAACAATATCCCGTCTAACGGTTAGCAGCTTTGTCGGACTCTACCAGTCTTTCTGCCAGATGTTACGTAGACAATAATTCACTGAATGCGGGATGCTATGCAACCTTTTCGCTTAAGGGCCATACTAGTATCGGAATCCTTTGATAGATCATCCCTTAGTCGATCTGTCGATACAAAAATAATGAAATTTCAACCATGTTTGGTCTTATCATTGTTGTTTCCAAGAGAAGCTTACCACAAGTGTACGTCTATCTTCTAAGAGCTGCGCATGCATGGAAGAAGTTGCACAATCTGAGACAGTTTCTGGTATCCTAAACTCCCCAGTTAAAACACCTGACCCAGGTGCCATTCAGCTTTTCGTACAGTTGTAATGCTTTCTCTTGGGTTTTATTCAGGATCATATCTGTACAATTGTCTGCGACTACTTGTTAATTATTGCGACGAAATAGAGCATGAACACTTCGTATTGGGAGTTTATCCGCAATCTGATGACGCGTTTGGTGGCTTTGTTATAGACCAAACTAAGAAAAATGTTCTTTTGAATAAAACCAATTTGGTTTGAATTAAACAAATAATTTCTTTAATATGGGGTAAAACAAATTTTTGTTTGATTTAGATAAAATTTTTGTTTTTCTTATTTGTTTGGTTGAAATAAATGTTTCGTTTGTTTAAACAAATTTCTTATTTAAAATAAGTAAAATTCTTGTGTACATTGCATATACTTTTTTTAAATTAATTAAAGATTTTGTTTAAGTGACGTAAATCTTGTTTTTACACTAAACCTCAAAATTGAGCATTCTTTAGATTCTTTATAAAAATAATGTATACGAGGTAGGTTCAAAAAGGAAGGTGACTTTTCAATTTTCGCGGGCTACGTACATTCAAGTTTTTAATTTTTCGTTTTGTTCTGTTGGTACACTCGTCATGATCATATGTTCACAGTTTTGACTACATAGCTCGTTTTGTTTTTCTGGCAGAGGCGTAAAAGGTTAGAAGGGTTTGGTGTGCTCGGCGATTTTCTTCTTTCGAAAAAAATGGAGCAAAGAGTTTGCATTAAATTTTGTGTGAAAAATGGAATCCAGTGCTCTAAAACTCTTGAAATGTTGACAGTTGCATACGGTGAGTCTACTCTGAGTAAGAAAAATATGTATAAGTGGTACAAGCTGTTCCAAGAAGGCAGAGAGGATGTCCAAGATGAACCTCGCCCTGGACGTCTCAGCACATCAAAAACAGATGAAAACGTTCAAGCAGTGGAAGAAATGGTGTTGAAAAATCGCCGAATTACCATCAGAGAAGTTTCTGAAGATGTTAGCATATCGGTTGGCTTGTGCCATGCTATCTTTTCGGACGTTTTGGGCATGAGATGTGTGTCAGAAAAATTTGTTCCACAACTGCTTAATTTTGATCAAAAGATCCATCGCATGACCATCGCTCAGGAGATATTGAATGAAGTCAATAATGATCCTGATTTTCTTAAAAGGGTTATAACTGGGGATGAATCGTGGGTATATGGTTATGACGTCGAAACTAAAGCCCAATCGTCTCAGTGGAAGCATCCTGAGTCTCCAAGACCGAAAAAAGTACGTCAAGTTCGGTAAAATGTGAAGGTTTTGCTCACTGTCTTTTTTGATTACCGTGCGTAGTGCATCAGGAATTCTTATTACAAGGTCGTACGGTCAACAAGAAGTATGACCTTCAAGTTATGCGCCGTTTGCGAGAGGCGATACGCAAAAAACGTCCGGAACTTTGTAAAAACAATTCGTGGCTTTTGCATAACGATAATGCACCTGCTCATTCATCGTTGCTTGTGAAAGATTTTCTGATCAAAAATAGCACCACAGCCATGCTTCAGCCTCCATATTCACCGGATTTGGCCTCCCGTTAATTTTTTTATTTTCCCAAAACTGAAGAGACCCATGAAAGGACATCGACTTTCAACGATTCAGGATATAAAAACTGCATCGCTGAAAGAACTCAAGGCTATACCACAAAATTATTATCAGAAGTGCTTCGATGATTGGAAAAAGCGTTGGCACAAGTGTATTATATCTAAGGGGGATTATTTCGAAGGGGACGACGTAAATATTGAGGAATAAATGAATATTTTTTGAGAAAACCATAAAGTCACCTTATTTTTTGAACAAACCTCGTAAGCTCGATAATATGTTTATTGTTAATCATAAATATCACTGTATATGGAAAAGCAGAAATACCTATTCAGTCCGAATGCTTAATTCTGGTTAATTCATAACCCTGAGCTTTTTATTTCTGTATAGAACAATCATAACTTAAAATAATGAGAAATAAACCAGTGTCAGTCATTTGAATTGAATGCATATGTATATAAGTGTTCCTGCTTCTAAGCATACAGTGATAATTATAGTAGAAAAGAACATTGTTGATTTCATAAATTATCGTTATAAAGAAAGAAGGCTGGTATAGTAAAAGACTTACTCACATCCGAAATCTTCAATTATATCCAAGGTAAAACCCCTAAACTTCAAGTAGTTCCTAGACTAGACATATTGCTTCCATTTTTCAATTAATTTATGATTTTATAGTAAATCAGAATATTTAGAATAATACAAGACTCAAAAAAATACGAATGCCATCAAATAAATCACATTATCAATTAATTTAGATTCTAGGTTAGTCCCTTAGGAACCGCCAGCAGCGCTTTAGCACGCCTACCGGCACTTTTTAGTACTGCTTTGTAATGTATTTTTTCTTTGAATCAAATAAATATTTTTATGAATTCGAATAAACAGATTTGAAACAAATGCATTGTTTAAGAAAAGTCAAATTTTGATTTAAATCAAACAAATTGTACTAAACAAATTATTTGTTTCAATCAACAAATAGTTTCCATTTCTAAATATTAAATAAACCTTTTTTAATTGAACCAAAAAATTTGCTTGATTCAATTATATGAATTTAAATAAATTTTGTTGTGTGATTCAAGCAAATATTTTTCTGAGTATATATGACGATCGCGGGATTTCATCGGGAGCGGGTGCGATTCTACGAAATTGCACCAGCTCCATGAAAAATCACAGTAACGCTTCAGCTGTAGCCGCATTTGGCGACCGTGAGATAGGTGGTTGCAGTCTGTAATGTATTTATTAAGACGGTCCAGAAAAAGTCTTAAGCATACTGATTACACTGAACGACTTAAGGATGACAGCTTTCTGCATTTCCCCCGCAAATCTCTTAGTTTTTCTTTAACACGCAAGGATGCCTCTTATGCTATCAAACAGTAAAAACTTGGCACCTCCAAGAGCACGGATGATCAGGAGCGCTATGAATTAAATTTTTTTATTGTATCTTTTTTTTTAACTCTCAGAAACGTATTCATAGTGTTATAAATATAAATAATAACATTGTTGTTGCTTATTAGAGCAGTCATACATTTATACGATATAAAAAATAACTCCACGAATTATGTTAGTTTTAAATCCCGCCACTGTGTACTCATTAAGTTCATGAATTTAAAGCCAAAGACACATTTTGAATCAAAAGTACCGGAAGTTTCATCTGCTATCTGAAATTCCATAATGCTTTTAGGTTCATTAATATTTTTGCTATGAGGCTATTTGATACTTTTTGGAATTTAAAAATAGCTATTTGTGATACAAGTGCACAAAATAGGCAATTTTCGAAGAGTGTGAACCTTGCAGCATGAGCCGCAGGGTCGAAGCACGAGTTGAAGGTTACCGCACAAGCGAAGCGAGTGCGAAAACGTAGACGAGTACGGATAGCTGATGGCAAATGCTGCAATCACACGAGTAGTAATCACCTGTGCAAACATCTATCTCACGCGATTTTTTTAAACAAACGCCCTTGAAAATTATCTAGCATATTTTTATTTTAACCTTGATTTTCGTGAATTCCATGAATTCCGTGAATCCTGTGAAATCCTTAAATTCCTTGAAATCCGTGAATTCTGTAAATATCGTAAATTCCACGAATTCAGCGAATCTTAGGTATATTAATTCCATGAATTCGACGAATTAGACAAATTGCTTGAATTCCGAAACTTCTACGAATTCAATGAATTCCGAAAATTTCATAAATTTAATTCATTCAGCGAATTAGACGCATTCCATCAATTTCGCTAGTCCCATGAAATCCACGAATTTCATGAATTTTATTAATTCCGTGAATTCCGCGAACACCGTGAATTCAAAAAATTCTACAAATTTCATTAATTTCGTGAATTCCACGAATTCCATGAATTCCGAAAATGTCACAAATTCTATAAATTCCGTGAATTTCGAAAAAACCCGTATTCTCAAAATTCTATGAATTTTAAGAACTCCATGAATTATGCGAATTCGATAAGTTCCGTGTTATCCATTAATTTCATTAATTCCGCGCATACCATGAATTCCATCAATTTTAATAATTCTGCGAATTACATGATTTCTATAAACTGTATGAATTCCATGAATTCTGCCAATTAAATATTCATTTGAAGTTCCACTTCATATTTTTTAAAGAAAATTTTTATTTACATGTGCGCAAAGTTACGCGACTCTAAATTGCGCATGTGCATCCATTGCGTTGATTCGCAAAATAGACATGTTTGAAAGTGCGCATGCACCATTATTATTCCTGCAAAGTCTGTTTGAAAGATATTAGCGAATAAGTAGAGCACATATAGTTGCATCTGCACGGGATGACTGAAAAATCTAATTTTTTTCTCTAATTAGAAAATTCCTTAACAATAAAATGCCCAATATAAATTGAACAATTTATTGAATATCCGAACTGGAAAATTACCACAATTTAAATAATTGAAAAAAGCTGCACTGGAAAAAAATTTGCAGTAAATCAAGTAGGCTATTTTACTTGTCTGATTTTAATTCAAAGAAGCTAGAATTTTGTTTTTACAAGGGACCGATTTTCTTGAATCAAGAAAATAATAGAATCAGGACAACTATTTGAATCATGAAGATATTTACTCTAAGCAAACAAATATTGAGTTAATTTGTTTGATCATACTTCTTTGCGTGAAGTTTAAAAAGTATTGAATTAAGAATAATATATTCTCATGAAAAGTAACTAAAATTCTAGCAAAATGTTTATTGTTCAAAATAAATTCATATATTTATTTTGACTGCTATTTTAATTGAAACAATGTTCATGCTCTTGAGACGAGAAAATGAATGTATTCAGCGAAGAAATAATTTCTCTTAGAATAATACTTGAATATTTTCCTTCAAATAATTATTAATTTAAAAAGAATGTTAGATTTACTTCGAAGATACCAATATTATCAAGATAGAATCACATCAGTTTTTTAACATAAGAACTGTAGACTTGACACAATAGATTAGGCTGGCAAAAAAATCAAATCACTCATAAAACTATAAAAAAAATTATAAGTTTATTGCATCGGTAAGTTTTTGGTGCTAAGAATTAAAAATTTTTACATAGATTTGAAAAAAGTGTTTTTAATTTTTAAATAATTATGCAAGACTCAAAAGTCATTTCATTCCTAAGATTATTAAAAGGCTATAAATGTATTTTGTCTATATTTTTTTCACTGATTATTTGTATGTATTATTCTGCTTAAAATTAAACCATTTCGAATTTTTTTAACCATGAAACATTTTTGTGAATCGGAAAGTGACTGAGAATTTTTTTGCACGATTAAAACGGCCACCCTGAAATTATTTTTGTGTAGTGTTCAAGGTAACAAAAAATCATCCGAACTTAAAAATAATAATAAACATTTTTGCTAAATACAAAAATTCTTTTTTCAATAAAGAAATATTACTTTCTTAGATTCAGCTAGATTTAAATTGATTTAAAGAAAGTTAAAAATGTTGTTATGTGCACCTTATTTAATTTAAACTAGAGTCGTAAGACATAGTTGTATTTCGTTTGCACACAATTTTCTTGTTCGATAGTAGCAGTTTGAAAATCACCAAAATGGCAAAATTCATGAAAGTTATAAGTAAAAAAAAATAGTTTTGAAAATATACAATGATCATGTGTTATTCTAATTTAAACTAAATAAGTTTTAGGCAACAGCTTTTTAACTTTAGAAACAAAATGTTAATCTAGCCGAATTCAAAAAATTCATTTTCCCCTGATGATAAACAAATTCCTTTATTAGGCAGGAATTTTTTTCATAATTTTACATTTTGTATTCTTACTTGCTATCTGATATAGTTAATATTTTGTTTTGTATTCTTATGTTATTAATTGACAATGCAATGTTTTCCGCGTACTGGAGCGCGCATATCATGTTGACATTTTATACAATTAAGTATAGATTTAGGGTTTTCTAAATAAAATTAACAAAATTAAGTTTTTCAGTCAATGAATTTGATGATCATATAAATTTTCATTTCAACATGTCATGAATTATAGAAAATTTAATGCGGTTATTAATAGTATGTATATTTATAAAAACTCAGCCAAAGAATTCATTAATCATAGAAAATGTCTTGTATTACAAATGGTTAACATTTTGGAATTCACCCATATACTTACATAATTCTTTTTTATTATGTAAATAATAAAATATGAATATATGGCAGGATAAAACAAAGCTCTAAGCTTTAAAAAATTCTTAAAAATACAATTATTATATTTTCTTGATCATTTACAAAAATTTTATGCTTTTTTAAAGCAAAATATTTAAGGAAAAAGAATTTAATTACATTTAAAAAAAGTTCATTAAGTATCCATTTTATTTTATAAAAGAACAGTTAAAAAATTGACAATTAAAAAATTTTTCAAATAAAATCATTAAGAATGCAAGGAGGAAGCAAATAAATATTTTTCATCCAACCACCGTGAGACTCTATCACTTTTAACCTGCAAGTTCTTGCACTAAACGTTTCTTTAAAGAATTGTTTTTTCTTCTGATTTCGAAGTATTCTATATTTGAAAGAAAAATAAAGTATCGATCACTTTTTTAAATAGATAATATTTAAACTAGCAATCATGCTTTTCGACATATTTTAAATTGTTTTTTAGGAGTTGTTATTTTGAATTAAAAACTGTCTTAAAAAGTATTATAAAATAACTAAATATATCGAAAACTGTGCGTTTTACAGTGGTTTTTGAAAATCAGAAAATATTTATTTTTTACTACAGTTATTAAAGAGTTTTTCAACTTAAAAGTTATTTATTTTTTATTAGCTTCAGATAGTTATTAAGCGGATTAAATTTTTAAAGAGAAAAGTATTGACCCTTTGTGCAATAATTAAAATTCGATTACTTTTTTGCATATTTTAAATTATTCTTTTAGAAAAGCAATTCCATATTCAAATCTTGATTAAAAATCTATGATAAAAAAATTCGATAAATTGAAAACTGCGGTTTATGAAAATTTTCGTATAGCAGAATATTATTTTTTCTCGTTGATGTTATTGAAGCATTTTTGCACCTGCACCTTTTCTTTATCATTTATAACCTTTGGGTCGTTTTTTAAGCGTTTCAAATATTTAAAAACAACAAGTATAAATTCCCTTGTTGAATAAGTGAAACTTACTTTGCTTTTTCACATATTATCGAACCTTTTTTGAAATAAGTAAAATTCAATTCAGAAATTTTTCTAAATAAAAAATGGTATATTCAAGTCTTTTGGAAATTTTCAAGTATCATCAGAAAGATGTTTTCTTAAAAAAACATTGAGGTCAACAACGCTTAGTTTAAAGATGGCTGAGGCTCACCATATCACTTCGTACGACACTGCCTTGATCTAAAAAATTAATTCTTTGGCTGTATTTTCTTGATTGAAATACATATTTCTTACATTCAAAAAAATGATTTTCTTCATTCAAAAGGTCTAGATTTGTTAGAATGTGATTTGTCGTCCAAAGAAATATATATTTGATTTAAAGAGTTTGATTCTTTGAACTGATTCGGGATACATTTAAATCAATAATTTTTCCATACTTGAATCAAGAATTTAGGTTTATTTAAATCAAAGAAATAATGGAAAACTCAATTGATTGATTTTGCGAATTAATAAATTTATGTTTCGAGATGGGAGACGTCCCAGACGATTGGAAAGAAGTGATTATCGTACCAATATGCAAGTGAAAGGGAGATAAAAGCGAGTGCAATAATTACAGGGGGATTAGCTTATTAAGCACTGTAAGTAAAATATATTCAAAAATACTTATTCGTAGGGTAATGAAAATACCAGAAGTAAAGATTTGGGAAGTCCAAAGTGGGTTTATGCCAGGAAGGTCATGTACGGATCAAATATTTAGCTTATGGCAAATAACAAAAAAAAAGCCTGAGAGTAGGAAAAAAAGTTTTCTGTGCATTAGTTGACCTAGAAAAAGCTTTTGACAAGGTAGATAGAAGTACACTCTGGGAAGTCCTGAAAGAGTATGGAGTCAGTGGATGGATCTTACAAGCTATAAAAACAATATATACAGGTAGCAAAGCGAGTGTAAGAGTGAATAGGCAACTGAGTGATTGTTTCGATATTATTCAAGGAGTTAGACAAGGATTATTTATGTCTTCATGGTTATTTATATTACTTATGGACAAGTGTTTAAGAATGGCTCTCTTCGACGAATAGGGTGTGGATCTCGAAACAGTAAGGGTACGAGGGTTAGCGTTCGCAGATGATAAGATTGTTATGGCAGAGTCTATCGAAGACCTACAAAGAATGTTGAATAAACTAGACGGAAGCATGAAGAGCATGGGCCTCAAAATTAACGCAAGTAAAACAAAAACTATGGTGTTCGAAGGAAAGAGTGAGAAAATACTGTGCAATATTTTATTAAACGACGAGAGAATTGAACAAGTTGATAAGTTCGTATACCTTAGTAGCTTATTTACTAGGGACGGCAAGATAGATGAGGAATTAGATAGATGAATAAATGAAGGTAAGAAGGTTAATGGTAGAGCAGGTCTCTTATCAGAAGTAAAAATATATCAAATAAAGCTAAAATAGCAATACATAATTCTATACTTGCACCGAACCTACTATACGGTAGCGAGATATGGAATTATCAAGAAAAAGGTAAGAGTAAAATTAATGCGATTGACATGAGATTCATGCGCATAATATGCGGGAAAACCCTGATGGACAAAGTAAGTAACGAGATAATTCTAAAAGAATGTGGTGCAGAAGAGACGCTA
>NC_046657.1:15591278-15612521 GCF_010883055.1 Belonocnema kinseyi | reverse complement strand
AGAGAAGTATGCCAGGACAGGAAAGTATGGCGGCAAATAGTTAATAAAAAGAGTGTCAGTAGAGTGAATGACGCCTGAAACAAAGACCTTGGCTACTAATGGCCCCAAGTGGGGAACCTTACATAACGACTTCGTGAGGCTGTTCGCTTGGGGTAATTGCTAGAGAGATTGATCAGCAACCTTGGTCGGCGCAGTGTTGCGGAACGAACGTATTTTTTACTTAAATAACACGAAAATTCTGGATCAATCTGAAAAATCTCTATCCCTTCCATAAACTACTCCTTTCCCCTACCGAGTGAGTTACGCCTACCCCGAAAGGGAAATGGCTTAATAGTGTAATAATAATAATAATAATAATAATTATTATTATTGTGGCTCAGTTGGTTAGACACTTGGACTTCACCTCAGAGGTCCGGGGTTCGATCCCTGAGCCGGTACCTGTGGAAATTTTTCAATGTACCTTTACCGAGGTTCTGGTGGTTCGGAACTTACCTTAAGCTGTAGGTCCCCCGTCGTGTACTTGACTGCAACCCAGTCCGTCAATTATGGGGTAAAAACCAGGCTTTATCCAATATGTCTGGGCAAACTGCTTGGGCAGTATAAGCCCGTGACAACATTTCGCCAAATAAATAAGAATAAATAAATAAATAAAAAGAAATAATAATTTAATTCAAAATAATATTAATTAAATTACAGTATATATTTTTTTGTTAAAAAGGGTTCATGCTTTTTTAGAAATGGAGCATTTATTTATATGAACAATGTATTTTGTACAAGTAAATTCTTATTTCTTTGATGGAAGAAAATATTTCATTTAATTACTAGAATAAAATTATTCATAACAAAAAACCATTTATTCCAAGGAAGTAATAATTCTTTTTTAATCAAAAATTTAATAATTTGGCGTCATTTGTTTCAATCGAATACTTCTTCGGATTGAAGAAATATATTATTAAATTAAACATCATGTTTTTGATTTGAAGAAATATTTCTCTGACATTTATGTTGAGTTTTAAATACGGGTTTGCGCCTCAAAATTTCCATGATACGTTAGCGTAGTGGTCAAGGCTGTGGAATTTACGCTCGATGGACCCAAGTTCAATTCCTGCTGGGGAGTGGACTTTTCATCGAACTTTTCTGTTTCAGGTTCATAAAGATTTTAAATTATGTAATTTGTTTTTAAAATAAATATGTATATTAATAACAATGGTAATTGTAATTCAGGCTAAACGAAAATTCAGTTGCTTATTTATGAAAATATGTACTACAATAATTGAAGTACTAACTACTTTATTGCACTCGCGCATGGTCTAGGCCAAAGAAATATTTTTTTGAATCAAAGATATATTTTTGTGCTTCAAATATTTAGAAATTTGCCGTGGGAAAATAGTTTTTTGAGCCTATAAAATATTTGCTTAAGCTTACAATATATTTCTTTACTTTAATTCATATTTCCTTATCTCAAAGAAATATTCATTTCAATTCATGGTGCATTCATTTGGAACAATGAGTCATTCATTTGGTGTAAAATGTATATTTGCTGTCTTTAATTAATATGTCTTTCATTCAAAGAAATATTTCGCTTTGATCAACAGATCGTATTTATTTGTCTCAAATAAATGTTTCTATGAAAATAAACAAGACTTTCACTTACTTTAGTCAAGTAAAATTCACTTGATACTAGTAATCCTTTTTTCAGTGTAGTTTAGGTAGTTTAGGTAGGGTTCAATCCTCGGCGAATGGGATTTTTCAAAGCGTCTAGGCATACAATTATATGTGTAAGTAACAATTTGCGCGAATTACGTATTTTAATCATTTAAAAAATGAAGATGATATAACAATAATTTCGAAAACAATTTTTTTTTTGAGAAATAGTGTTCAGTTAAGGCACTAGTCTATTGCTGCAATGCAACCAACCATACGGTAGCAAGTATTTATTTATTTGGAACACACCAATATTCTATCGTCCCCATTCGTACCTGCGATTGACTTGAATCAAGTAACATTTACTTGATTCAAGAACATTTTTTTTTTGAGTGTGCGTTTCGTCGTACCGAAAAAATGGTCGAGTTCAAAAAAAGGATAAACTAGTCATCCAGATATTTTGAGACGAATAGCTAAGCTGATGAAAAATATTGGACATGTTATCCCAAATTTCGGGGTGACGAGGCAATTTTATTAAAGAACAGTTTTCTAATTAATCTTATTTATTTATTAAAAATACAATAACAAAATAATGTTGTAAAATAACTTTTTTAAATGTTTCAACCTTCAGGATATTATTGTCTAAAAAAAGTAACAATAATTCTATACAAATTGTATTGAAAAATGATTGTTAAAACAGCCTGAAGCGAAAAAATTCTCTACTTTTATAAATTATTTTTATTATTAATTCAAATAATTGATTTAAAAAACTTCAAATCTGAAACAATATTTTTTGTTTTATCAAAATATTTGAATATTTTATCCTTAGTAAATATATAATTAATTTGAATTCTAGAATTTTTTTTTCAAATATTATATAATTCGACAATTTTCTGGCGAGAATTTGCCGGAAATATTGTCATAGTGAGAGGCAACTTTTGTAGAATAACTTCAGGCGTTCAAAGAAAAAACTACATGTGTGAAATTACAGTTTCTTACGTACTGCTTAGTATAATTCATGCGAATATTTGTACTGCATTTTACTAAATTTCCTAAAAATGTGTGAATATTTAGAAATTTCAGGCGCTATATTTTATCTGCTATTTAAATTCAAAACTCTTGATACCAAACTCTAGATCAGCGACCTCAAGGACCCTTGTACCATGTTTTTTTACAAGTATGTAAAAATTGAAAAATTGTAGGTGACATACTGTATTTGCCATTTTTAATTTATGAATTTCGATGTAAAATTCAAAATCAGCGACATCAGAAGCCGTCTTAAACCAAGTTTTATATAAATCTAACGAAACTTTGAATTTTTGCGCAGCTAAAAAAAATTATTTCGTGTTTTTTATATCTTGAGTTACTTCGATATTTAAAAACATAAAAACTTTCGGTTTATATATACAAAATCGGTTGTGATTATATGAGAAATAGTAAAATTAAAAAAGTAATTTTCATAAGTTTGGTTAGTCGTTCCGTAATTTCTGGATGACTAGTTTATGCTTTTCTCAAGCCCCCCTTCCCTTCCTCAATGTTTTAGTAAGAGACACAGCTCGGAATTTAAAGAGGATTCAATTTCATTAAAGTAAAATCCAAATTGATTTGACATTCTCAAGACATCAACAATTTAATTCCGATTCAGATTTTTTCTAAAGCTCATAACATCGAGTACTTGAATAAAAATTTGTGGCTTCTAAACTAGGAAAGGTTTTCGGAAAATTGTAAAGAATTTGAATTTTGGAAATTTAAAATTATTGGGGGAAATTTTAGAATTGGTGTGTTTCCGTTATAATATTTATGATGGTAGTACCAAACTACTAAATAAATTAAAAATTATTATGATGAAAATAAGAAAAATGTCAAAACATGATATGTTGGTTAAAATTTGAACAGATATGCGGTTAGTTCGAGCTTTCTCAAAGTGTGTGTCCACAACAAAATGAAGCTGAAAACTACGTTTGGGTTTCGAAAAAATGTATTTTAAAGAAATTTTCAAATGAGCCAACCTACTACTATGCCTGTAGTACTGCCAATAGGTACTTTTAAATTGTCTTAATAGCATATGTCGGCCAAAGAAGTATTTCCTAGCTTGAATTCTTCAACGCCATGTGATGAGTGAGTCACGTGACCAGATTTCAACTTTACCGCTACAGTTTTATTTCCCAACTTATATTCACACAGAACGCCCCATCGAGTTGAAAATTTGGGATACTAAACACGAAGCACTAAGAAGTGTGGGTCAGGTCCTAAAATTGTATAATTATGGAAAAAGTTTTTTGTTGTATATAATTTTTTTTATAATTATTAAAGTTTAGGATCAGACCCACCTTCCTCATTGCTTCTTATTTATCATCCAAAATTTTCAACTCGATGTGGCGCTTCGTATGAAAATAAGTTGGGAAATAAGAAAGGTGGTGGTAAGGCAAGAATATGGTCACGTGACCCACTCCTCACATGGCCTTAAAGTATAAATAATTTGCAAAATCTTTTTACAGTACGGGTACAGCTTCGTCTTCATTACCATAATTCATTAATAATTTAACTCTTTTGTAGATATTCAGATGACCCGCTTTAGGTACCATGAATGGACTTAAATGATTAGATATTATCACCCCTATGACGTGATTTTTCTGTACTACTACAAGATAATAACTTTTGTCTAAAACATAAATTTCTCTCCTTGAAGAATGAGGTTTGTAATGATAAATATTAATTCGAATAGGCCAACAGTGATCAAACTACCAAGGGGATTCATCAGAGTTGGAAAATGGGATCCCATTTTACAGTCGCAATTTTGAATACTTTTTCTGATTTTTTTTTTGCATGAGGCATCTACATTTTAGTCTATTTTGCTAAACAGTGCCAGTTTTTGGAAAAAAAATGTTTATATTTTGCCTAATAATTAAAAAAGGAGAGAACAATTGCAGCGACCCTCAGTGTTAGATCGGTGGGTGGATTGATTCCATTTTAATTAGCAAAATTAGTTTATTTATATAATTGAAAGAAACTGAAAAAAGATAAGTTAATATTTGCAGTAATAATAGAAATTTTAAAGTGCACTCGAAAGTATGGCCAGATACATTGTAGCGTGTGGAATAGAGTGGCACAAAAACGCCGTTTTTCCTTAGAGGGCAAAGGTTCCCCCCATTTCATTCAAAATCCAACAAAAATAAATTCTGTTATTCTTTTTTATTATTTTTATTTTTATTTTGACAGGTGCCGGTTTTCACTTATAGTTTCCCTTGTAAAATGCATGGGGGAAAATAACTTTATTGAGTTTTTGGAATAATTTTTAAGGTATACAGTATTCTGGTATTTTTTTACTCAAAATTATTATTATTGATCAAATGGAACATTTATTATAATTGGTTAATATTTTTTAATTATTTAAACAATTGGAATTTGTTTGAACAATTGTTTTTCAAAAATTGGTTTTTTCTTCGCCTAAAAATTATTACTATTAGTCTAGTGGAGTATTTGATAACGTTGGTTCATTAATTTTTAATTCTTTGAACAAATGGAATTTGTTTGAATAATTTTTTTTTGAAATTTTGTTTTTCCCTAAAAATTATTACTGCTAGTATATTGGAATATTTATTAACATTATTTCAATAATTTTAAATTATGCAAACAAACGGAATTCGTTTAAATAATTTCATTTTGATTTTTTAAAAATAATAATTATTACTGTGGGTCTAGTGGAAAATTTATCAGCAATAATTAATCACTGGTTAACTAATTATTTAAAAATAATTAATTTATCGGTAATACTTCAGTAATAACTTTTATAACCAAAATTTAGAAAAATAAAATTGATCAAACAATGTTGATAAATATTCTAATGAAGCAATATTAATAATTTGTTAAGAAAAAATTATTTAAACAAATTAAATTTGTTTAAACAATTCGAAATAAAAAAAATAATGTTGATAAATATTCCACTAGACCAATCGTAATAATTTTTAAGGAAAAAAACAAATTTTCGAAAAAAATTGTTCAAACAAATTCCATTTGTTTAAACAATAAAAAATTAATGAAATAATGTGAATTAATATTCCATTAGACTAATAATAGTAACTTTTAGGGGAAAAACGAATTTTCGAAAAAATTTTATTCAAACAAATTTCAATTGTTTAAATGATTGAAATTAATCAAACAATGATAAGAAATATTCCACTAGACAAATATTTATAATTTAAATTGAAAAAGGACGAGAATACAGTGTTTAAAAGGTCGATTTCATGAAGAATTGACATTATTTGTTTTAAGGGTAGTTTTCAGGTACTCGTAAGGGCGTATAGGGGCGTGAAACTCATATGCCTGATTCAGGAAATTCCTCCTTTCATAATTCTCTACAGGTCCCCAAACTTTGCCGTCGCATTTTTTCAAACTCCTTTAGCATGCAAAAAAAATTTTTAATGCCTTTTTGGACTATCCTAGTGTCGAATCATGCGGAACGAACTATCCTTTCATTGACAGGAGATTCATGTCGGTTACGAAACCTAAAATTTGAAAGGATGACTTGATTCAAGTTTAATTAAAAGAATGATTTTATTTATATAATTGGAAGAAAGTGAAAACAGATTTCTGAAAATCGGTCAATAAGTGCAATAAGAATAGAAACGTTGAAGTGCGTACAAAAGCCTTAATAAATGTATTAGCAGTTTGCTATTTTACATCGAGAGAAAAGCTTACTAATCCAATTACTAACGCACTTCATTCATATAATCATCATTTTTATCTTATACACTTGAATTCCGAATAATGAAAATTGAAATAAGATTATGCAAACAATGAGATTAAAAATATAAATTGTAAGAGTACTCCAAGAATACAAGTAATGTAGTTATTGTATGATATAATTATTATAAATAAAGTGATTTTAAATAATTGCCAAATATTTTGATTTTTATTGAAAAGAATTTGTTCTGTAATTTAAATGTTTCAAATTATTGTGTGAGTGATTGTCAGTCACCATTTTTATAAATAAACAACAATCATAATTGTTATAAAAAATTGTTTCAAAATTTTTTGATTAGTGTTTTTTTTCTATTTCAGCTTATACTTTATCCTCTGAATTAATCTACATATTCCTAAAACTAATATTAGAGTATGTTTGTTCCAATTTTTTAAAATACAATAATTGTTGACTTTTTAAACGAATAAAGTAAGTAAATATAAAACTTTGACGTGCAAAATAATTTTTTTTACTGCAGCTGCTTAGCATTTGTGTGAACGTGATTCACATTAATTCTTTCAATGTACAATTAACAATTAACAATTGCTATTACTCAATTTCAAGTATCACGGAATTTTCATGTATATAAAGAATATTCTAATTTTCGCTGAGAAAAATTTTTTCTTAATTGTAACTCCTGTAAAATATTTTGACAGTGGTCGTCAGTAAAAATTTCCATGAAACTTTCACCATTATAATTGTTATATACCATTTTTCTGGGAAAGTTTGGCACTAGGGTTTTTCAATTTAGGATTTTCCTTCGACATTTGAATTAATGCAGATGTTCTTAAAAATAAAGTAGGTCTAATTATACATATTTTTAAAGTGCAACATGTGATAATCTTGTAAAGAAATTAAATAAATTATTTCAAAGGTTTGGCACATAAGCTTGGAAAATAATTTTTTTTACTAAAACTGCTTAAAGTTGTTGAGAGAAAGATTTGCAATCAATGTTGTCTTAAAAAACTAACAATGAGCAATTTTTGTAGAAATTTTTTTATCTGCATATTTAAATAAGCAATTTTTAAAGTTTTGATTCCTTTAAATTATTTACATAATATACTGCAGATGTTGTGGGAAGTGATACATATTTCATAAGCAATCAATATAAATGAATGAAGATTTTTCGAATTATTCTTTTACGAAAGCACCTTTTTCCAATCTGAAGATAGTTTTTTTTTAATTGTAAAAGGGTATCATTGGTAGGATTAATGTATCTTTTAGCCTTAGGTAACCAATAAATTGACCTGGCACAATGGATCAATAAATGGCTTTTTTAACGTGAAAATTTCGTGATATTTGCAATCAAATAAATAAATAATAAAAAATTTTATTATCAATTTCCCATAGGAATAGCTTAGGCAAATTTATCTCACAAAAACTTAAAGTAATTTTAGAACAAACAAATTATTTTTCACACCTAAGAGCAAAAGTTTTATATTAACTTATTTAATTGGGCTGCAGAATCCAAAAATTATGTATTTTCACAAATATAATTGAACCTAGGTTCTTTTCAAGAATATCTGCATCAATTCTGATGATGAAGGATCCCGTTAATTGAAAAACAACCAATTCCAAAATTGTCCCGAAGAATTATTTATAAAAATTACAATTGTTAATTTTTTATACAAAATGTTACTAACAATCACTGTCACATTGATATGAAGTATTTTCAGATAGGAAAAAATGTTGTTCAACAAAAATTAGAATATTTTTTAAATACATAAAAATTCCGTAATACTTGGAATTAATTGAAAATAAGTTTTAATTATTAGTTTTACATCAAAAATTTTAATGCAAATCCCTTCAACAAAAGTTTGAAATATTTTCAGTGTAAAAAAAAAAATTATTTTCTGGGTCAAAGTTTTATATTCACTTATTTTATCCCAGGCGGAAAAATTATACATAGTTTATATATAGTTTGAAATTTTGTATATAATATTTAGTTGTTTTGTACAAAAAATGTATAAAACAAATGAATATTATATATAATACTTCACACGATGTAGAAACTCTATATAATATTTCGGTCTGAGATTTGTTTACAAAATCAACCATTCTTGTACGTTAACAAATACAATCAAGAATATATTAGTTTTAGGAATATATACAATAATTCAGATGATAAAAGAAACCACCAAATAGAAAAAACCACAAATTTAAAATTAAAAAAAAATGTTTAATCACAATTACGATTGTTGTTGTTTTGCAAAAATTGTGATTAGCGATGACCCTTACAATAATTGTGTTACGGATTAGTAGGTTCAATGTTGGCGCACAAATTTAGAGTGTTACGACAGCGCCATCTGTACAGGAAAAGAGGGGGCTGTAGGTTAAGATAAGAGGAGGAGAAAGCGGGGCTTCGTTGAATAAGCAGCTTTGTAATGAGTTTTAAATAAAGCTTTTATATCTTGAGAGCAATCGTAGTGTATTTCTAAGAGTCTTTCATTTTCACCTCTCAGAGTATTCCCGACATTAAGTGGCGACCGTCACAGGACTATTTCTTTGATTCGGGTTACAAAAAGTGTGAAAATTTTAAGTTTTGTGAGGTGTGCAGCAATACGAACATGGACGATCTCAAGAAACAAAGAAAGGCTCTTCGAGCAGCATTTACCAAAGCGCATAGTGATTTTGTAGCAAAGTGCAATAGTGACATTGCTAAAGAAGAGAAAATAGTAGCCTTCCAACTGCAAGAAACCAAGGCGGCGGAGTTGGATGCCGTACATGCTACTTACAACAAGGAACTTTTCGAATCGGTGATGGATGACGACGCGATCGCTAAAGAATTGGAAGGTGACGATGATTATAAGGCAACGTATTTGGTGTCGAGATTGAAGGTCAACGAATTCTTGGAAACAAATACGCCAGCATCGACGATAGCACCAGTACCGGAGCCAACGCCATCAGGGCGAGCATTGAAGCTGCCGACAATGGAACTACCGAAATTCAATGGAAACGTAAAGGAGTGGCTTCCATTTTGAAGTGCGTTCAGAAAAGTCCATGAAGATGCGTCGATAAGGAACGAAGATAAATTCCAGTACCTGATCCAAGCATCAACGCCGAATTCCCGAGCAAGAGAAGTAGTGTGTAGTTTTCCACCCACTGCGGGAAATTACACTAAAGTTATTACGAGTCTCAAAAATCGTTTTGGACGCGACGACATAGTAGTGGAATATTATGTTCGCGAATTGTTGGGACTCGCACTCCAAAATGCTATGAAAGGAAGTCAGAGGGCATCACTGGGCAGCCTGTATGACAAATTGGAGGCGTACATCCGAGCTCTCGCTACGCTGGGTGTAACGGCGGAAAAGTGCGCCGTTATGCTGTATCCACTGGTCGAATCTTCGCTGCCAGAGGTAGTTCTACGTGCTTGGCAGAGGAGTGGGCAGTACCAGCCGACTGATGCTAATAGTCAAAATGACACGAAAAATAGACTGGAGAATCTCCTGGAGTTCCTGCAAAGAGAAGTCGAAAACCAGGAATGAATAGATATGGCTCTACAGGGATTTGGTTTATCGACAGAAATAGAGAAGACAAAGAAGCACAAACCAAAACCAGAAACAAGAGAAGTAACGAGAGAGACAGCCAGCGCCAGCGCTCTTCTTACGTCGGTTAAAAGGAAACAGGTAGATTGTATTTTTTGTAAATCATCTCATGAAAGTAAAGATTGTGAATTCGCGCGAAAGATGACTTTGAATGACAGAAGAGAATGTGTTAAAAAAGAGAATGCATGTTTTATTTGTCTAAAGCGGGGTCATATGTCAAAAAACTGACGAGTTAAGGTTAATTGCGGATGGTGCAATCGTAGAAATGTTTTGTTGGTATGTCCGGGTTTCGCTGCGAAAGAGGATAGCCCTAAAGGCGCACCGCTCATACATTCGGTCAGACTGTGCAAGAGAGTTAGGTTATGTTCCGCGCGGAGACGTTGAAGTGGCTCATTCTTTATTCGGCGGTTTTAAATCGAAAGCAAAAAAGCATGACATATTTTTAATACGTTTAAAAGATCTCGATGAGTCTTACGCGTGTAATTTCTCTGTATTGGGTCGAGATATAATCTGCGACACAATCCCCTGTGTCAAGGAGGAATCATGGGTTAAAGAATTACGTGAGCATAATATTTTCTTATCTGATATTGCAAGTAAAGAAGAATCTATTGATGTTTTGATCAGTTCTGATGTGGCCGGAAAGTTAATAACGGGAAATAAATTTGACATGAACAATGGTCTAATCGCGTTTGAAACTTTGTTGGGATGGACGGTTATGGGAAAATTACCAGAACAGCGTAAAGAAAAAACCGAAACTATTGCTATGCTTACGACATTGTTCATCCAAGAGGCCGATTTATCCAATCTTTGGAGTTTAGACGTTCTCGGTATCACGGATCCTATTCAAGCTGAAAAGGATATTATAAAAAATGAAAATACGCGAAATTTTGTAAGAGAAACGGCAAAAATTACCTCGGAAGGTAGATATGAAGTAAAATTGCCTTGGAAAGACGATCACGCGCCTTTACCCGAAAACTATGACGTAGCACAATAAAGATTAAAAACGACGGTGGAAAAGTTAAATAAGCAAGGTATTGCCTCCGCGTATAATGACGTTTTTGAATCATGGTTGACAGGAAAGATAATAGAAAGGGTTCCCGAAAATGAAATTTCACGCGTAGGTCATTATTTGCCGCATTGTCCGGACATAAAAATGAATAGCACGACTAAATTCAGGCCCGTATTTGATGCTTCGGCTAAAAGAAAGGGAAATACATCTTTCAATCAATGTCTGGAAAAGGGACCGAATTTGATAGAACTTGTGTGATCATCCCTTAAAAGATTTCGGGAAAGAGAGATTGGTGTTATTTCTGACATAAAAGGGGCATTTTTACAGACAGTCGTGGATCCAGCTGATAGAGAGTTTCTCCGTTTCTTGTGGTTAGTGGATGGCAAAATAGTAGTTTATAGACATTGTCGCGTTGTTTTTGGATTGTCGTGTAGTCCCTTTTTACTGGCAGCGACAATCGAAATGCTTTTAGAAGCAGCTTCGGAAAAAGCGAAAGAGAGTGACAAATGTCTGTGGACAGAAAACTTGGTTAAAAAATTAAGGGAGTCATTTTATGTCGACAATTGCGTGACTAGCGTTGATTCGAAGGAAGAATTGGAGGTTTTTGTTCGTGAAGCTAGAGCAATTATGGCTACGGGAGGTTTCGATTTACGGGGATGGGAAAGTTCCGGAGATGTTTCACAAGGAGAATCTGTACTTGTTCTCGGAATCTCTTGGAATAAACGCAAAGATACGATTTCCATCAATCCGACCGTAGTAGACATAGGTACGCCAATATTCATAACGAAAAGGGTTATACTATCCGCAGTACACAAAATATTCGACCCGATCGGCTTCACATGTCCCGTGTCCTTACAGCCAAAAATCTAGCTTAAGCAATTATGGAAAGAAAAAGTAGGTTGGGACACGGAAATTAATGACAAACACAGACACGAATTTTTAGTTTGGATAAACGATTTACCTTTATTAAAACAAATTGAAATCCCGCGAAAAATCGGAAATGGTAGGCTGTCAATTCATACATTCGGAGATGCACGTGGTTTAGCTTATGCCGCCGTGGTATTCGCAAGAATTGATTTCCGTAATTTTGTTTACGTGCAACTTTTAAATGCAAAGACTCGAATTGCTCCAGAAAAGGCATCTATGCCCCGTCTCGAATTAATGGCCGCATCTATAGCTGATCTATCATTGACTGACGGGAATAATTGGAGATATGTACCAACCGAACGGAATCTGGCCGATTTGCCGTCTCGAGGTTGTAGTCCATCGCAATTAATTAAGTCTCAGTGGTGGTTAGGTCCTGATTAGCTTCGACGGCCAGAAAGCGAATGGTCTTTCGAGAAACAAAACATTGACGAAAACGAAGTAAATATTGAAGTTAAAAAGAGCGCTCTAATAAATATGGCTAGTAATATGTTTTTATGTCCTATTCTTTTAGACAAACACGAGGTAGTCGATTTACTAATCTGGGAAGCACATGAAAGTAGCGGACATTCGGGAACGCAAATCGTGATGAATACCCTTCGTGAAAAGTTTTGGATTATTTCATTAAGACAGGTTATCAGATCCATGACTACTAAATGCGTAATTTGTAAAAAACACAAGGCAAAACACATGGAGTGTGGAACCCCTCCACTTCCTATGAATCGTGTACGCGATTCGGCAATATTTGAGGTTACTGGTATAGATTTTACAGGACCAGTCTTCATAAAAAGCGGTGGGAAGGGGTGGATCTGTATTTTTACGTGTGCAGTATACAGAGCGGTTCATTTTGAACTAGCATCATCGCTGTCTACAGATGAGTTCATTGAGTGTTTCCGTAGATTTATCGCAAGGCGCGGGCGACCTCGATATGCTTATACCGATAACGGAACAAATTTTAGAGGTACAGCTAACGCGTTAGAAGGTTTGAACTGGGAAAAGATAATTAAAAAAACATCAGTTTTACAGATCGAATGGCGTTTCAACCCACCCTCAGCACCGTGGTGGGGAGGCTGGTGGGAAAGATTAATAGGCATTCTGAAAACAATATTACGAAAAATCTTAGGAAAAGCAAGCCTTTCCTATGAAAGCTTAACAAATGCCCCTTGCGACGCTGAAGCAATTATAAATTCACGTCCACTAACTTACGTATCAGAAGACGAAGAGGATTTAAAACCTCTAACCCCCGCAGTGTTTCTTCAAGAAATACAAGAAATCGGAATTCTGGATTTTGATATGCTTTATCACGAAAAGTTAAATAAAAAATTGAAATACAGACAAGAGACCTTAAATGATCTTCGCGGGAGATTTAGATCAGAATATTTAAGTCAATTATTACGAAAAAACGAAAAAAAGAAACTCGCGAGATAAAAGTAGGGGATGTTGTTTTAATTGGGGATGATACACATAAACGAATATATTGGCCTCTTGGACGTGACGTTGATTCGATAATAGGACGTGACGGTATAGCAAGGGTATTTATTTTGAAAACAAAAAACGGTTTACTGAAACGACCGATACAGAGAATTTACCCGCTAGAAATAACTATGAGAAACAATGAATATGTTAAAAACCTAGTCGAAAAGGCAAAAGAAAAAACTTTAAAAACCAGTGTACTTAGAAATAGTTTAAGCTCTAAGAAAAATCAATGTTCCACAAAGTGTAATTTTAAAGAAAGTGACTATCGTCTAGAAGATAAACCAAAAGATGTAACAAGGAGAAGCGGACGAGTAGTTAAGAAACCTGAAAAATTAATGTATTACATGTAATTTGTTTTATATAATTACTCTCTTACGTAATTTTAAGTAATTTAAGTTTGAATTCAGCTAATTAATGTTCTTGATTTAAAAAATAGTTTACACGGTTTTATAAGTTATATGAGTTTCTATGAATTTAAATGATAAAAGCGAGAGTCTTCTAAGGGGAGAGGATGTTACGAATTAGTAGGTTCAAAGTTGGCGCACAAATTTAGAGTGATACGACAGCGCCATCTGTACAGGAAAAGAGGGGGCAGTAGGTTAAGAGAAGAGGAGGAGAAAGCAGGGCTTCGTTGAATAAGCAGCTTTGTAACGAGTTTTAAATAAAGCTTTTATATCTTGATAGCAATCGTAGTGTATTTCTAAGAGTTTTGCATTTTCACCTCTCAGAGTATTCCCGACAAATTGCAAGCATTTTTATGGAAGAGCACATCTTTTTCAACATGAATTACAATATTTGGCTATTTCTTAATTTAGCATGTGTATGATAGTTAAAAAGTACAACAATTAAATTATTTGCATTGTGGGAGTACTCTTGCATTTAAATTTGAAAAAAATTGCAAATTGGGGCTAAATTGACAGCTGTAAACATTGCTGAATAAAAAAGTGAGGTACCTCTTTCGCTACAGTGTATCTGGCTATACTTTCATGTGCACTTTACCATTTATATAAATACTTCAAATATTAACCAATTTTCATGAATTTATAACTTTTTTACAGAAGACGGCTCTGTTCAGTAAAGTAGAATAATATCTAGATGCGGTATGCAAAAAATTAGAAAAAATATTAAAAATTGGGGCTTTTAAATGGAATCCCATTTTCCGACTCTAATAAATCCCCTTTGAAGGACTACTTTTTGAAGTTTTAATTTGTAGATTTAATTTGTCACGATTGACATAACTAATTAAAATGATCTCGAATAGAAAAAAGCATTCTGAAAATTAGGAATACACTTTAAAATATGGATATTATTGTGATTAACAGGAGGATCACGAAAAAGAGCGAATACGAAACATATAATACCAAAAACATTCCTCATTTTTTTAAATAGCAGGCAACACACTCATGAAGAATTGAAATACAAGTTTAACTCAAAGACACTTTTTAAAACGCTTTGAAGATAGATAATGGTTAGGGTCTTATCCGGCATTCTAAATTATTTTTTACTTCTTTTTCTACTTCTCGGACAGTAAAGTCGTAAAAATAATCAATGATTCGTATGTTGAATTTAGAGAAATCAAAGTCATATATTACGACACAGAGAGATAAGTAGTTTTTATGCGACATCACGGTACAATTTCAGCCGTAACCACGTCTCATGATCGTGAGATAGGTGTTTAGAGCCTGTGAGGAACTAAATACGATAATCCGACAAAAGTCTCACGAACCCTGAGGAAACGGAGCGACTCTAGAATGACTGCCTTCTGCATTTTCCCCGAAAATCTCTAGTATTTTATTTACCGGCTTGGATGTTTTTCATTTTATTAATAAGTGAAAGCTTACAAACTCCAAGAGCAACAGTGATAAGGACGATTAGCTGAACTGAATATTCTAGGTATAATCTTTGCAACTGCCTTATAATGTCTCTTTCTGTTCATTCTCCTTGGCTATGATGTTTTTGTTAGCTGGTGCCAAAAATTCGATAACGAGCATGGTTCGTTTCTCGAAGTCAAGGAGACATATGGCAGGCCGCTAGTGCAAAAGAGAACACAAGTGCACTCTTAGTCTCGCATTGTAAATTTAGATGTAAATTGTTTCCGCACAAGTTACCTATGTTAAATGAATCAACGATTTGAGGTATCTTGAATTTAGAAATGATTGTTTTGGACACTTTGTTAATTTTTTTCTTCTCCTAATAATAAATGGTGTACTCTATATTGTACAACCCTGTTCGTTTTGTATTTAATGCAAAGATAGAAATATATTATGCCTTTAAATCAATTACGTATCTTTTCTCTAAGTATTATGTAACTGTCATCCCTCTAGATTCTATATATGATACAATAATCATGTATTATTTGTACGAATTCAATGGGACAATATCAGAGAAGTGAAGTACACATAATTTAGAATTACGTATGAGATAGCAACTATATATATAATATATCTTGAAACATTAAAAAAATCATTTATTATCAAAGATGAGGAACATCATTAGTATTCTGTGTTTCGTCCTGGTGATTTTTCCTAATCACATTGGTAAATGTACTATTAACTATAATTTAAAGTATATTTTTAATTTCAGTATATACAGTATATCTATTTCCTATTTTAAATTGTGCTTATAGTGTATGCCTATCTTGTAAAAGCAAGCCTTCATAATTATGTGGAATAAAATGTATACGTGTAGATATAGACGAGTAGCATATGTGACTATTAGGGTGGCCATTATTTTTCACTTTTGGAATTTCTCTGCCCTCACTTCCCAGTTTTCTTCGAAAGCCCAAAAAAAATCTCCAAATTTGAGTGGTGGCGCAAAGGCCATGAAGTTTCCCATTGACTTAAGATGGGAAAAAGTCAGCTTTTTGTAAATATAATACTTAAACGCGATAATATGTTAAAAATAATTTCGTGTTCCAGTATATTGTTTAGAATTCGTCAGAGAATAAGAAGTAATCATTAATTTTTAAGTTCAATAATTGTAAGCCACTCTTGTGGGTCCCCAAAGGAAACCCCATAAGTGACAAAGTCGAATTTTACGTAATATTGCGGTTTATTGACAATTTTTAAAAGTTGTTTAAAAATAAATAATCATTAATCGATAATTTAGGAATACCCAGTTATTTTTAACTAATATTCGATTGTTCAAATAATATTAATTGACTTCATATTTATTTTCAGTTAACTCGCGAAATGAACATATTTTCAAGACTATGAGTTCCTTAATCAATGATAACATTAAAATAATTGGTTTATATAATTTTACAATTATTTAAACAATACTTATTTGTTCAAGTATATATTATACCTAAACAAATCAGGAGAAACATTTTATCTCACTAAATTTTCGACAAATTTTAATATTTTTAAGTACTGATTCGTTTATTATGAATACTCGTAGATGTTTGAACTAATTAAAAATTTTTTAAGAATTTTTTGTTGATATATTTTTTTACTGTTTTTCAAAAGATTGAAATATATTTTTGTGATCTAATTTGCTTTTTAAGAAAACACATAAATGTTTAAACAAATTAAACATTTTCAAACAATTAAATATTAGTTAAAAAATGACGAAATATTCTTCATTTACAGATTAATGATGTTTTTTAACTTTTAAAAAGCGTCACTAAACGGCAATATTACGTAAGCCTCAAATTTGTCACTTATGGGGTTTTCTTTGGGGATTATAAGAGTGGCTTAAAATTGGTGAACCTAAAAATTTTGGATTTATTCTTATTCTCTGAGGAATTTAGAAAAATATACTAAAACACGGAGTTATTTGTAATATATTACTGCGTTTAAATTTTTGATTCACAAAAAGCTGACTTTTTCCCATGTTAAAACAATGGGAAACTTCACGGTCTTTGCGCCACGCCTAAATAATAGCTGATTTTGATCAAATTTTGAGATTTTTTTTGTGAATCCGAAAAAAACTGCACAGTGAAAGTAGAATTTTTTTGTTTAATTCACCAAATATAAATAAGAACCACTCTAGTAAACATGCAGAGAATTTTGATAGTTTCATCATTCTTCACGTCCTTGCGAAAATCGAATTCTACGTGAAGACGCATGTAATAAGGCAACTCAAAAACGCTTTCTTAGAGGCAACGACCCCCATTTAATTCCAAATACGAAAAAAAAATTTCCAAATTTTTTCTTTTTTCTTTAT
Organism: Belonocnema kinseyi; assembly: GCF_010883055.1. Classification (NCBI taxonomy): domain Eukaryota; kingdom Metazoa; phylum Arthropoda; class Insecta; order Hymenoptera; family Cynipidae; genus Belonocnema; species Belonocnema kinseyi. The sequence goes on along the minus strand of NC_046657.1, from coordinate 15,595,015 downwards.
TGTAACAGGTGCCAGTTTTTACTTGAAGTTTCCCACGTAAAATTCATGGGGAAAAATCACTTTTTTGAGTTTTTGGAATAATTTTTTAGCGTTTGAAAAAATGTGACGAAAATGTATAGCGGCTTGTAGAGAATTATCCAATGAAGAATTTCGTGTATCAGACATATGGGTTTGGCACTCCTAACACACCCCTATGGATGCCTGAAAACTACCCTTAAAACAAAAAATGTCAATTCTTCATGAAATCGATATTTTGACCACTGTATTCTGACCTTTTTTCACTTAGAATTATTAATATTGGTCTAGCAGAATATTTATTATCATTAGTTTATTAATTTTTAATTATTTAAATAACTAGAATTTGTGTAAATAATTTTTTTTTGAAAATTCATTTCTTCTCCTAAAAAATTATTACTATTAGTCTAGTGGAATATTATATAATATTAGTTCATTAATTCTTAATTGTTTAAACAAATGGAATTTCTTGAATAATTTTTTTTCAGTTTTGTTTCCTTAAAATTATTACTATTGGTCTAATGGAATTTATATTTAAATTAGTTAATTAATGTTCAATTATTTAAACAAATGGAATTTGTTTAAATATTTTCGTTTCGAATGCTTTAGAAATAAAAATTATTAATGTGGCTCTAGCGGATTATTCATCAATATTGGTTCATTAATTTTTAATTATTTAAATAAATTCTATTTATTAAACAAGTTTTTTTGTAATAATAATTTTTATTAAAAAAAGGTCAACAACAAATTAATCAAACTCTAGTATTAAATATTTCTCTAGAGAAACATTAATAATTTTTAATAAAAAAATTATTTACATAAATTCCATTTATTAAAGCAATTGAAAATTAATGAACTAATGTAATAAATATTCCACTAAACGAATAGTAATCATTTTCAGGAAAAAAATTATTTATCGTGAAAAATTATTTAAACAAATTCCATTTCTTTAAACATTAAAAAATGAATGACTCAATGTGAATTAATCTTCCACTAGCCTAATAGTAATAATTTTTGAAAGAAAAAACAAATTTCCAAAAAAAGTTATTCAAATAAATTCCATTTGCTTAAATAATTGAACATTAATTAATCAATTATAAGAAATATTCCACTAGACCAATATTAATAATTTAAAAAAAAAAAATACGAGAATAAGGGTAGTTTTTAGGTAGTCGGGGAGGGGGAGTGTTAGGGGTGTCAAACCTAAAAAAATGCTTTTTCCCCATGCATTTTTGGACTACCCTAGTGTGTAACTCTACTAGTGATGTGCGATATTTTACTCGAAATCAGTATGTTATGAGACTATAGGGTCCCTTCAAAACTGAGCGTTAGATAGCCCTTTATCGAGATGCTGCAAGAACATCACATGAAGTGAATTTTATTGACAATGATAATGATCAACCTCCGAATATTCTTCTGTTTTATTTTAATTCCTCGATTTGTTAAATTTCTCGAAGACTAGCTCATGTATATATTTTTTATTCTTCGGACGGTAAATCATGTGCTTTTTCCACGTTTTGGTTTATGATCAGTGGTGGGATTTTGGTTGTTCTGTTTATGGTTTTGAGTGCAGGAAGATTTACAATTATAGCATTCAGCGACGTAATTGCTGATAATTGAAGATTCTATGGATTTTATAATTTTAGATGAAAATATTCGATTAAAGTGACAGTGTGGCCACGTTTGGAACTAAGAATCTGTTAGTGGCATGGACCTTTCTATAAAGGGCTATCTAAGGCTCACGTTTTAAGAGGCGTCATAGGATCATAATATGGTGGCTTCCAGCGAATTTCTTAATAATAAATACAATAATTAATTTCTTACTGATACTTTATTTTTGCAGAATTAGGTTATCCACATAAAGATGCAGCAATTCATCCTACTCCTATTAGAATTGACATTCATTATTACGAAGACTATTATACAAGAGGAGAAATTCATATATTAGACGGAGGTTATTGTCGTGTAGGAGTGGAGAATAATTACGTTATAGGGGTAGTCTTCCATGGACGTTTGTGTCCATTCTTGGCTCTTAAAGCAGGCCATCAAAATATCTATATGAGAATTAAATTACTTCTAAATGGAGTCGATGCCAAAGAGATTGTACCAGTCTTAAGGAAGGATCCAGTAAATCATCTATACTTTGAGAAATTTGAACAAGAAAGCACTCGATTGGCCGAGATAGGCGATTAATGTAATTTCAGAGTATAGATGGACTGTAAGTACTACTGGAATTGAAGAATGCTAACACACTTTTAAAGATTTAAAAAAATATATTTTTCTCAATTAGAAATGTAGCTTTTAGGGAAATTTAGTTGTAAACATATACTGCAATAAAGCAAACACTTATCACAAGTGTGCTCAACCTAATTTGCCCAATCATTGGTTTTGGCCCTGATAATGAATTTTTACGGTCAGCGAATATAGACGTGAGAAAAGGTAAAAAATTAATTGTTTTTAGTTTTTTATTCTTAAAGTTCCTTAAATATTACCACAAAATCATGTCTTAATTAGTTTTTAATAATTAGTCAGCCAGATGCTAAGTTTTATTGAAATTGGATGAGAATGAGGCTGGCAATCCAAAAAAGGTCAAAATACATCATTATTCTAGATAAGGGTTCGAGGTAGCTTTTTTGTACTTGGCTACAATTCCTTACATCAAATCCCCATACGTTTTTTTTAAACAGTTATTTTAATCTTTATCATTTTTATATAAAAGGAAGCATAGAAAATTCGTATTCGGTATTTCGACTCTCAAAACAAAAATCTGCTGATTTTTCTTACTTTCAGCCATTTATAAAAAAAATGATAATGCTGCAAATTTTCCATATTACGTTAATTCTGCATGACAAGACCTACAATTTGAGCTATCTCTTAAGAAAATCGGAATAAAAGTAAAGCTTCCAGAGTAGGGGTCTCCTCATCCCTAAATTTCCCAATCGCTTCCTCTTTCTCTCAAAATGATTGTTTATAAAAAATATGGAATATGAATAGGAAACAGGTTTTTACCAAGGTTTCCAGTATTTTTCCATATTCCGCAGTGGTCTCTATATGAGGCAAAAGCAGTTGCGAGATGACAAACTTTTCCTGCAAAGCCCTAAAAAAAAAAAAACTCGCAAGCTCATTTAAAGTATCACAACAAAATTCACAGTACCAACGCTTTTTAGAATATTTTTTAGGATTACTAGTATCAAAAAGAGACACGTATAAAATAGTTTATTTTTATTGTTTATCTCAATTCTACATGCCAATAGTTTCAATTTGAGTCATGTCAGAGGAAATTAAATTCAGAAAAAACTTCAAGCACGGGAATCTTCTTATCTCTTAACTTCTTCTTGAGTTTATCAATTGCTGTCACAAGATTATAAGGGTTTCCGTCAAAACTCTAAAAAAATAATCGCAAGAATCATTAAACAGCCAAAACTCAAATTTCATAACTTTTTGACAACGATTCTTTCACCTAAATTGGCTTTCCTCAAAACTATTGACAAATACAGTCTGTCAAGTTAAAGCGTGGGTGGCTTTACTCGCAGTCGGTAAGGTGTATCGACATGATTTTGGTGTCAAAATATTAAGAAGAGCTCCGTCTTTCATGCTTTTTGATTTAACATTCAGTTTTTTCTCAATTCTCATCTTGTTACCACGTTACAAAAAATGAGTTCCGTATACGCTTCGCGCTTCGAGGCTGTGTTCCTTTGTTCCCACCCAAAAGGTCCCAAATT
>NC_046657.1:15589610-15591178 GCF_010883055.1 Belonocnema kinseyi | reverse complement strand
GCTCGACACCTTGACAAATGTAATTCCATGTAGAAACATGCGTTTAAATAAAATATTTTACCAAAAAAGTTACCCACGCTTTAACTTGACAGACTGTACAATAATATGTACATTATGACCTGGATTTTTAATTGAAGTATATTTACTCTATTTACAATTGTACTTCTGGTACATAGATATGAAACAAATAATTAATAAGTTATGAGCAACCAGATTGCGACATTAAACATAATCAAATTTAAAAAATCATATACTCTCTTCACCAGTGACGTTGACAAGTTGGTTATTATCTTAATGATACTTTAATAGACATAATAGTCTTGTAATCTTGTATTTATATTTGTATTATTTATTTTTCATCCAACCACGCAGAATTATGCCGAAACGTAAAACAATAAAACTGAGATTCGATTTTTAACTTCAGCTTTGAAATGAGCCGCTCAATTATATACGCTATATAAAATTTGACGCTAGAAGGGTGAAGGGGGGGGGGGTCGTTAACGTTGCTTAAACCCAAGCGACCAAGGATTTTCACAAAAAATATAAATGATAACAAAAACATAATTTCGCACCTCACTTATAATCCTGTGATGGTATCAATTTGTTACTATAATTCTGTAATTCCTAGCTGGTAATGTTGTCTTGCTGTTGTGGTATAAATATGTTAAAAAAATATATTACACGTACAAGCATTAATTTCAGGGACATCTGTTCCTGAAAAATAATTTTTATTTGTAAATAGTAATTGGCTTATGTCTTGTAAAATTATTATTTATACCTTGATTACTTTTCTTGCTAAACGACAGAGTAAAATAAATAATTTAAGCAAGACTCTCAGTGAATTATTGAATTGGTCCCTTTCGATATTTTGACAAAAGGGGCTAAAACTTTGAAAGGAGTTTTTATATAAGGTAATGTTCTGAATGTCTTTCACGAAGGTTCTAGCAAAACTGAATTTCCAACTTTTGCTAAAGATTTTTAATAATGTCTCCTGGAAGAGAAGTGATGGCGGTTAGCGTTCATCTGGACATGGATGTGTTCAGAAAATATCTGGAAGAGAAACTTCCAGTGAGATTGCACTACTAATTCCTAAAAATCTTATTTGAAAAGACTGGGACAATTTTACAGAAGCCTACCATGTTTTAATCCTTTAAAAGAATAAATGAGTTTATATTGACTTTGTGAATTATAATTTTACATACCTTTTTATAGCTCTAACTTTTTCTGATAATATATGATATGCTATATACCTTACATAAGTATTCTTTTTGTTTTGTTTAATCGAATGATAAACTCATATTATTCCTTAGAACAAATAACCCACACGCAGAAGAGGCCGCGTGTTTAGGCTAGTCTTATATAAATTCTTTATTAGTGGATCTCCTTCCATTTTGAATCAGATATTAGAGTATTCATTAGTTTCAATATTATACAAATTCTTTACTAGTTAGTTTCCTTCTATTCCAAACGAAATGAGGACCTCAATTTTTGTTCTGTTTTTCATCTTGGTGGTCTTTGGTAATCTTATTGGTAAATATTATAATATCTATAACTGAAATTTTATTTTT
>NC_046657.1:15571033-15589510 GCF_010883055.1 Belonocnema kinseyi | reverse complement strand
TAAAAAAAAAATATATATATATATCCTCTTTGAAACCATTGTGGTTAGTTATCTTTTTCTCATGAAATCAAATCTTTAAAATAAAGTACAGTCAAACCCCGATTTAATGTCAATTTTGGGACTGAGTGTGACAATATCCAGAGTCTCGGAACTATTTTGTCTTTCTCCTGTTTTTTCTCCTTCTTTTTCTTTTTGGTTTGTGACGCTTGAGTGAGCACCGCACATGCTCCCAAAGTTCCTCTCACCAATCCCCAACTCGCGGCGTTAGTTCTCGGAAACATTAAATGGAGGATCGCAGAATCCAGGTTTGACTGTACGTGGAAATGTAGACGTGTACATATGGGTGGTAAAATTTGTGATCCTGTACAGAATTTCGATGATTTAATCACGCTTTCATAAATAAATTACAGACATTGTCAGTTTCCTAAAAGTGAAATAAAATGTATTTTAATAATTAAATTGATTTAATAATCCATTCAGTAATTAATTTCTTACTTATACTTTCTTGTGCAGAATTAGGTTATCCACATAAAGATGCAGCAATTCATCCTTCTCCTATTGGAATTAACGTTCATTATTACGAACCTTATCATGCTAGAGGAGAAATTCATGAATTAGATGGAGGTTATTGTCGTGTAGTAGTGCAGAATAATTACGTTATAGGGGTAGTCTTCCTTGGACGTTTGTGTCCACTTTTGACTCTAAAAGCGGGTCATCAAAATATCTTTATAAGAATTAAATTGCTCATCAATGGAGAGAATGCGTTAGAGATTGAACCGATCTTAAGAAACGATCCTACGAATGATCTATACTTTAATAAATTTAAGCTAGAAAACACTGTTTTGGCCGAGATACACGAGTAATACAATTTAGGAGTACAAATGCGCAGTGTGTAATACTGATACTAAAGTAGGTTTGTCCATTTGTGAATATATGTTGTAATAAAGCAGATTCTAATGAAACATATGTTTCGCCTTATTTGACCGAGAATTGGTCTAACCTTGATCCAAACTGTCTGTTTTTTTTCTTAAATAATGAGAACCAACAATTTCAGTACAAATTATGTTCTAATATTTATTATTTTTTGTATTTCTTATTTCTTGGCTGTTTTACCTTTTTATTGTTAGAAGAAAAATGATTTGTTAAAAAAACCAAGAAATACTGTTTAAGGATTGGAAAACAACTTTTTTTATTAGAATATCAAGCTTCTAAGTTATTAAAAAAAATATTTATAAAAGGGGCAAACAAATTTTTCTAATGCTGCAATTTTATTGCGCTCTGTGGTAATGTGTATTCACATACTCAATTTTCTGCTGATTCTATCCTTATTATTTACGATAGAGAAGTATCAGAATTCTAAAAATTGAAAGTGATGTTTTTCCTGATTTTCATATTTAATTATTAATTTATAATTAAGTAGTTAAAAACATAATAAACTTAACAAATAGTTTTATAAAAGATGTAATAAAAGGTACGTAATTTTTTTATATACAATTACATATTTCTTTTTGATGACGGTTGTCCCTAATCCTTTTGGTAAATATAATTGGTTCTTTTTATCTCGTAAAAGCTTACCTTCTTTCTCTACACTCAACCTATGGTTTGTTTTGAATTACCACAACATTTTCGTTCTTGATTTTAGCAAAATCGGTTAATATTAAGGGGTCGCACAAAGACCATGAAGTTTCCAATTTATTTATCATAAGAAAAAAGTTTTTTTTCGTAAATATAATATTTAAACCCGATGATACGTAAAAAATAATTCTTTATTTCAGTATATTATTCAGAATTCGTCATAGAATATGATTTAATCATAAATTTTGATAGTGAAAAACTCTAAGCCACTCTTAGGGGATCCCTAAAGAAAACCCCATATGTGACAAATTTGAATGTTTGTTAACGTTTTTTAAAAGAATTTTTGCATAGTTAATCATTAATCCATGACGCAAGATTATACAATCTTTTAAAATTTAATTTTCAATTGTTTAAACAATTTTAATTTGTTTTTAAGTTAAGTTGTAAAATAGACATACTAGACGTTGTGAGTACTTTCATCAATGATAATAATAAAATAATTTGTTTAAATAATCTTGAAATTATTTAAACAATACTTGTTTGCTTCAATATATATTTCACCTTAAAAAAAGTAGGAGAAAGATTTCATCTCACCACATCCTTGATAGATAAGGATATTTTCGAGTACCAAATAGCTTTAAAAAAATATGAGCAAATTAAAAAAAATTTTAAAAATTTTATTTTCTCTGTATATAACATCATATAAATATAACTTTGAATAAATTTAAACGAATAATGTTATCGTTATAATTAATTAAGAACTCATAAAGTCTAGAAAATATGTTGATTTTGCGACTCACCTGAAAAAAACAAATCTTTCAACAAATTCAAATTGCTTCAAGAATTGAAAATTAGTGAACATTTGACTGGGTGTTTTTGAAGGACTGATTAATCATTATCTATGACAACATGATAAAAAGCGCAAATAATTCGCAATAAACTGCAAATTCAAATTTGTCACTCACGGGTTTTGTTTAGGAACTTAGAAGAGTGGCTTGAAATCATTCACCAAATCAATTAATTCACCAATTTCGCACAAATTTGAAAGCAATTTTTTTTTGAAAATTTGAAAAAAAAATTAAGATGATAAAAAAGTAATTCGAGAATTCCTGAGAACAAAACTAGGAACCAACGATTAAGTTTGTCTTTTATTTTTATTTAATAATAATAATAATAAAAATGACGAAAGAAATAAAAAAGAGAAGGAAGGGGATTTGGTTGGCTGGTTGCCTTCTTATTTTTCTTTCCTTCTTTTCTGACGGTAATTAATTTTTTGTTTTGCAGACTTTTTTCTTAATCGCTATAGGAGAATTTTATGGGGGTTTATCCAAAGTTGGTCGTTGGGTTCTTGGGGATTTTCTTAGGAATTCTATACATTAACTTCATTATTGGAAGTAAGATTGGATTTTAAATTTGATTTTAATATAATATAAATTTTTGAAATTGAAGCCCGAGAAGCTAAAAAGGAGGGCCACCCTACTCACCATTCACAGAATGTTGAAAAATTTGAACATTATTCAATAACGAAATTACGGATATTGCAATTAAAAACTAAGTGAAATAAGTAGTATATGAATAATTAAATTTATTTAATAATCAGTAAAATGATTAATTTGCTACTTATAGGTTATTTTTGCAGAATTAGCTTATATTAAGAGTTACATTACGTACATTTAAAAAGTATACAAAAAATATTGTACGAATATCGAATAGGGATCATTTGAATTATCAGCTCTGTAGCGAAATGGGCCATACGAAATTCATAAGGTGGTTCCTTTTAAAACTAAAAGAGAAATTGTGGAAAAATAAGTTCAGTCCTTTTTCACTTGAATCCCTAAGCAGTGCTGAAATATTCCAAGATCTTTCAAGTAAAAACTCTTTTCCAGATGACCGGCAACTTGCTTAATTTTCTTTATGTCCCTTTAGGCAATTAAAAAATCTTCAACTTAAATGATAAGAAAAATTATACCTTCTTCATTGGCGTTTACTGTACAAGCAGGGATCTGCTTGGCTTTTCTGAAAATTATAATTTTGTAGAATTTGATCTATTTGCAGCTTCCTTGATTCCGTAAATACTTTTCTTCATTTTGCAGACCTTATTTTCTTTTTCTGGAATTGCGTATTCCTCCGACTATTTCATGAATATATTATCCTTTAATATTCCATTGAGCAAGTCTGTCTTAGCATCACAAAGTTTGACAATAATTTTTTCTTGACCAGCAATTGTAAGTAGAGTCCTAAATGTAGTTTGCCAAACAACGGGTGCGAAAACGTAATTCTATTCAGTTCCATACTTTTGGGAAAATCCACGAACGACAAGTCTTGCTTTATACATGTTTACTCATTCATCAGTATTCCGTTTGAGTTTAGGAACCCACCAGCAGGTGATCATTTTTTACATTCTCATCAAGAGAAGGTACTAGATTTGTGTAAAATTTTACCCCCCCCCCCCGTTTTTGTCAAATGTTACTTTTTTTTATAAAACCAAAATTTACCACAGTTATAGCATTTACAAAATTTCAAAAAACACAAGAAAATCAACATTTTAAGCCAAATAACGCAGGATATGGAAAAATGTCAAGAAAGGAAAACTGTTTCTTTCTCAATGTCCTACACTATTTTTCACAAAAAAACCAAAAACAGAAGTATCAAAACATTATTCATGGCAATTTAATGAATTTTTACATTCTCATCAAGAGAATGTATTAGATTTGTGTCAAATTTGATCCCCTCTCCGTTTTTGTCAAATGTCCACGTTTTGAGACCCCCTGAATCCGAAAAACCGTTTTTTACGAATGTGTCTCTCTGGCTGTGTGTAGGCGTGTGTGTGTGTGTGCGTGTGTCTGTAGATTTTTAGTTTGTTAGCACGATAGCTTTCGAAAGAATTAACAGATTGGGTTAGCCCTTGGCATGCACTTTTAGTGTCCTAAAATAAAGTTTAAGTTCGTGAACCAGCTGTTTTGGATCAAAATTTAAAAAGTGAACCTTTTTTAAAAATTTCAAAATGCTATGCACGGTTATTTATAGTACAAAGAAACTTAAATAATTTATCCTTATGACTTTTTTATAATAAGAAAATGATCAGAGTTAGAGCATTTTCATAATAAAAAAAAACAAAACTAAAATGAACATTTCAAGCCAAAAAACGCATGATATGAAAAAATCCACATGGAGAAAAACGTTGTTTTTTGAAACCTCTACAAGATGATCATTACAACTTTTTCAATTTGGTCGAAAAGTTGAAAATTTGATCGTAACAAAAATTTCTGAAACCACATTTTTTCAAAATTTCAAAATTTTATGTACAATTATTGATAGTATTCAGAAACTCAAACAATTTATCGTTATGACTTTTTTCTGTAAAAACAAAATTATCAGAGTTAGAGCATTTTAAAAATCCAAAAAACAAACTAAAATGAACATTTTAAGCCAAATAACGCACGATATGAATAAAAGCCACGAAAAGAAAAACGTTGCTTTTTGATAGCCCTACAAGCTAATCATAACAACTTTTTTAATTTGGTAGAATAGTTAAAAATTCAAAATTTGATTGTACCAAAATTAATAAAAAATCCAAAAATTTCATTTTTTGGTGAAACTATGCAAGATACCAAAAAAATGAATAAGCTAAAATTGCGCGCCCTGGAAAGACCTACATATTTAGTATAAATCGCTTTTCGATAGGATGCGATAGGATTTTGTTTCGATAGGGTTCGATAAGAATTTGTTTTTAGTCGTAAAAAACATTAAGAATAAAAACCTGCCCGCTGCGCGGGCACATTCTCAACGCGCGCTGGGCGCGCGGCTCGCAAGTTTGAGCGCGCCTAAGGCGCCCGACGGTTGAATCTTGCGCTTCGCGCTCGATAATAGGTTATCTCGCGCTTCGCGCTCGGATATTTATTCTTTGCATTTTGAATGCTTGAAAAAAACTTTATAAAATAGATCTCTTTTAGATGACAGTATTTATATGCGTCTTCATATTCTGAATTGTCTACTTAATTAAGTATAGTCAAAGATTAAGTTTCTCAAAGCTCTGTAGGCTTTGACGTACACATTCTCATCGTGACACTCGCGCTGCGCGCTCGATTTCCGACAGAGATTTGTAAACAGGTTTCGTTGGATTTTTGTTTTTGTAACTTTCGTCGTTTTTCCACACAGTTTTTTTATCTTACTTTTTCCAAAGTTATTTTTCACGAATAAAACAAAAAGTACGCGTCCTATCAAGAAGTGATTCTTAACGAAATTGTAGATCTTTTTGGGATAAACATTTTTGTTAATTTATTTTTTTTTGTATCTTACATAGTTTGTCCACATAATGGAATTTTTTATATTCCATTATTTTTTGTGCAATCAAAATTTGAATTTTCGATTTTTGAAGAACATCCAAAAATTGGTTACGAAAATCTTGTAGGGATTTCAAAAAGAAATGTTTTTCTTTTCTTGACTTTTTTTCATATCGTACGTTTTTTGGCTTTAAATTTTGATTTTCGGTTACTTAAAAAAATTGTTGAAAACGCTATAACTCTGAGAATTTTCTTTTTATCGAAAAAAGTCACGAGAATAAATTGTTTTTTTTTTTCAATACTGTAAATATCCGTATATAGAATTTTCAAATTCAGAAAAAAGTGGTCTCAAAAATTTTCGAAATGCGCCCACTTTTTGAATTTTTATCAAAAATGGCTGGTTAACAAACTCGTCCTTTCTTTTAGGACCTAGAAAAAGTGTGCCAAAGAGGGATTTGATTCGTTCATTTTTTCGAGAGTTATCGTGTTTACGGACGGACGGCCGGACGGACAAACAGGCAGACGCCATCTTGAAAACCTGATTTTCGGATTCAGGGGGTCTCAAAACGTGGAGATCCGTTGAAAAAGTGTGATGTCAAATTTCCGACAATTCTAATACTTTCTCAATCATAAATGATGAGAATATAAAAAATAGATTTTTTTGGACTAGCGACACAAGCTACGGAAAAAAATGAGACAAAACCTGTTCATAAAAAAAGGGCTATAATTTTAGATAGGACACGTAGTTTTTGCTTTAGACGTAAAAATTAACATTCAAAATAAAAATATTAAATTTTTTTGAAAATGACACAACGTATTAACTAAAATTAACAGACAAAAAATGTTCCCCTGAAAAAAATCTATTAATTTATTATTAATCATTTTTAGATAGGACGAGTAGATTTTCTTTTAATTGTAAAAAATCGTAAAAAACAAGATTAAAAATAAAAATAAATGATAAAAACAAGGAAATAAGAATTAGTATTATTCAATTGTTATGCATATTATGAATTGTAATGATATAAATTTATTGAAATGATACATGTTTCAGCGTAGCTTAAAATACAATTTAAAGCAAAATAAGAAACAAATATAAAAATAATCATGATAAATACAATTTGCTCTTTATTTTGCAATTTTCGAATAAGCAATCCCAGTCAGAGTTACATAAGAAATGTATCATATTTAATATAAAAGTGTTGTGTATAATGTAGAAGAGTTAACATTTTGGACAAATCGAGTACGAAGCTCGAGATACTTGATGAGAATGTGTTGGTTAAAGCCGAAAGCGCTTAAACAAAAGATAGTTCAAAATCACGAAAACAGATGCCAGTTCGTTGACCTTTGATTTTTAAAGGTGTGTCCACGAATGGGGGAGACATATAAGAACCGAGCGCGTAGCGCGAGCTAAATACATAATCGAGCGGGAAGCGCGAGATAAGTGTACAATTGAGCTCGAAGCGCGAGAAACAACAATTGCGTGCCGTAGGAGCACCTTTTCCATCACCTTTTTCCAGTGCTTCTCATCAACGCTTATTAGAGCTTGTTTTCTGTTTCTAGGTTCTCCTTCTGCATTTGTCGCTACTTTCAAGGTTGCCATGTATCTATTAGATAGAACACCTTTATTCGATCTTTCATATTGTCGATAATTAAATTGTTCCACTTGATTGTATAGATTCCGCTGCTCTTGATCCTGCTGCTCCTCATCCTGTTGATCCTGATCCTCGCTGCCCCAATTTAATTATGCTTCTTCATATTCAAAATTAGAATCTGGAATTGATTCTTCGTTACAGGACTTCACTGCAATCCTAACTTCATTTCTCAAAGCTTTTATTGGCTAAAAATAAATCCTGGCAGATTTCTACTTTAGATTATGTAGTTTTGACTAACCATCAAGAAATATTGCATCTTGACTGATCTGAATTTGATTTGTATTTTTATCGAGCAATCAAAGTTCTTTAGATTCTTCTGTATATCCCACAAAAAAATCTTTTTTCTTTTAAATAAAACTTTTGTCACTTAGCATCTGGAACTTGCACACATGCTTTGAAACCGAAAACATGTAAATTTTTCACATTTCGAAATTTTTATTTCCACAACTTAAATGGAGTTTTGTTTATTGGCTTTGTAGGCAGTGTGTTCTGTAAATAATTTTCTGTTTTACTGTTTTTCCCCAATATTTCATTTCTAAATTTAAATCAATTATAATGCATCTCATCACTTCCATTGAAGATCAATTTTTTGTTCTTCAACCCTGTTCTGCTGTGAAGAATACGCTACTGTATACTGGATTCCATAAGCTTTATGTCAGTAGCTAGACCTTTTTCAGCTAAATCTTTAATTGGTTTCAGGTCTCTATACTTGAACCACTTATGCCAAGAGTATTAACAGTTGTTACTGTGAGCACTGTTTGCTTTCGCCCTTATTCCCCTATCCTCTAAATGTTCACAACCTTTGTCATCACAGGGCTCATATAATCCATTTTCGACTTTCACTGTTCAAACATTGTTAATATGCAATCGGCAATTTATAAATCCTGATCGTTTATCATGCACTTCCTAGAATTCTTCTTCATCAGCAAGTGAACGTGTCCTTTTGCTGTAGGATTAAATTTAAATGCCTTTGCAACTTTATTCGCTTTACCCTTTCCTTGTTTATATTTCCAGATCTGGTACTTTAAGCAGTCATTTTTGAAGTTACCATATTTTTTACAGCAAAAACGAGCTTTTTCTTGGTTTGAGTCCTTTCGAGTTTCCTTTTGATGATAACTCTGCAATGCCTTTCAAGCTTTCTTTGCACTTTTTGCATTCTTTATATTTACAAGTTAATTATCTTCCACCAAAAGACCAATTGTAACACGAGCTTCATTGTCCTCTTCATATTTCTGAAATTTTGTCTATTTCGATTACTCTCACTTTACGATGGAAAAATTTAAGCTCACACTTTACACTCTAACTGTTCACTTAATTCGTGAAGTGCACTTTAAACTGACACTCGAACACCGACTTTTAGTGCACAGACTCTGGGCCCATAACCTATTAGTTATATAAAAAAGGAAGTAAAACGTATTAGACATGAAAATCAGGTTTATTTAAAAATAACGTGAAAGTGTAAGACACCAAAAAACTGAAGCGGTGCGTTAGAGAGGTTTGAAACTCCTGAGCAACAAATAGACGAACCGACGGACCTCCGGGTGAGAGATGAGTCACGCTCTATTGCTGCATGGCAACGAAACGGTCACCAGACACCGTCAGTTATTATTTCACTGATATTGATGCTTCTATGTGTGAAAATACTCCAAAAATAACTAATTTTCTGCTCATACTTTTTTGCTGAACTAACCCGGACACATAAAGAGCATGCAGTTTGTCTTTCTGTAATTGTAATTATCATTCATCATTACGAACCATATTTTTAAATAGGAAAAGTGCCTTACATAGGGTAAGTTATTTTTTTGTAGTAGTTGAAAATGATTTCGTCACCTGAGTAATTCTGTTTACACATTCGTGTCCATTTATCGCTTCGATGAGAGGGGATATTTCGACTGCAAACAGAGGAGTTAAACTAAGCATAAATGGCAATAATGTCAATATGATTAAACCGGTATTAACTGGCTATCTTTTGAATGATTAATTATTCAAATAACAATTTGTATGAGAAAGCACTAGGTGGGACAAAATATACAAATAATTCAACTCAAAAGTTTATTTGAGCAGTAGTAGCAGAAGGGTAGCCCATTCTAAAAATTAAGAAAAGAATAATTTTTGCCAAACGTAAACGTATTCTTCTATACATTGGTTATGAAAATCTACTAATATATATGAGAACAGATAATACTTATCGCAACTTTGACTCAGTATTATTTGAACCTATCCACCCTGTTTGCTTTTGTAAAGAATAAGAAACAAACTTTCAACAGTCATTATGTTTAGACTTATTTTATAACTTTTATTTCTTGACTTAATCGTTTTTCTTGATTTGTATTTTTTATTGTTTGCAGAACCGCGCAGAGTTAATATGTCATTTAAAAAAAAGTGTTTGGAATTATACTTATGAAAAAAGAGTAAGTAGCCTTCCATAAACTTAAAATCTAAAATTGTATAGTATACTGTGGCTACAAAGTTACTAGTCCTACTTCCGAACTGTTCTTACTATTACAAGGAAATGGACGCTATCAATATATTTATTTCTCATTTCAACTGAATGGAAAGCTAAATTAGCACTATGTCATGTTTCAGAAATTACATATGAGAACACAGTAGACCCCAGGAATAAATTTTATCTTTCAAAAAGATAAAAACGTTGCATCACGTTTATCTAACAAAAAATAAAATTTATCTGAAAAAAAGATCAAGTCTATCTGACGTAAATATTTTTTGACATAGGTTATATCTCAGATTTTTTTTTATGAAAATAGACGCAGTCGTTTGACATATAACCTATGTCAAAATAATATTCACGTCAGATAAACTTTATCTTTTTTTCAGATACATTTTCTTTTTTTTCAGATAAATTTTATCTTCCGTTAGATAAACGTGATGCAACGTTTTTATCTTTTTGAAAGATAAAATTTATTCCTGGGGTTTACTACTTTACTGTGAACCGCATAAATAGCTCATTATAGTTGTCGTGGACTCACATACATATTTATATAGATAGATAATTTTTTTGAATGCTCAGCTCAAGATAAATCTTTAGTTTAAAAAAGGAATAGGTGGAAAATTTTTTAACATAGAACTTAAAACCTGTTTTTTTTATTAGCAAAAATGACAGATGACTTGTCAGAATTGCAGATACGCCTTACTTTCATTTGCATGGCAGTATAGGTCCTTGTTTCATCCATACTCCACACAAAAAATAATAATTTTGATCCTGGCATATAAAGACGTAGAATATCTTATAAAATATGACGCAGTTCACATCCCTTTTTAATGTGGACGACTAAATATAGTTATTTAATGATAACTATTAAAAAATATCTATTGATGAGGTATCTGTCATAATTTGAGAAAATATCGTTGACTGCAACGAATCAAAAAATGGTTTTTTTATATCGTTAGAGTCTTGAAGAAAGCATAAACCTGATGATTAAAACAATTGTTCCAAATCGTTAATAATTTTGTAAATATTTATTGCTAAATTTTGGCGAAACGCCACAAACGGGCAGTTACGTACTTTAAATAAATTGTCGATTACTATTGAAAACCTATAGTTGTTATAGTTATTAACAATATTAAGGTGACAAAAAGTTATATTGTCAAAAAATGTATTAAGTAAAAACAATTATTGTAAATAATTAAATTGTTTAAACTGGGAAAAAACATAAAAATTTTCAATTATGAACCTTTAAAATTAGAAAGTAATTTCAAATGGGAAATAAAAAAAATGTAGACTACTGAAACTTGGAACTTAAGCAAATTCCAACTTAATTTACAAACAACTAAAGAAAACTTGCTAGCCTAGAATTGTGATGTTGACACTTTTTTTTTACTTCAACCCTTAAAAATTTATATAGATTTATGTAAATTTAATCGTTTAGGACTTAACAATTTTCAAATGATTAATTATACTTTTAGACATTCAATTTTAGTAAGTTTCAAATTTTCTAATTTTAGATTTAAATATTCTAAATAGTTTGATTTCAATTTTAAACGCACAAAAATGTTTGACTTTTAAATTTTTCAGTTTGAAGGATTTGTAATTAAACTATTTTAAATTGAACATATCCCGAGTAAATTAGAATATTAGGTTTTTCTATTTAAAAAATGGACCAAAAATATAGACATTTCAAACTCAGTTCAAATATAAAAATTTTAAATAGTTCATTTATAAACGATTTAAATTTTCGTGTAGCAATCTACGTAGTTTAAATTTTTGGGTTAAAATTGAAATAGTTTATTTTCAAAAAGTATGATTGACAATTAAAAGTGGTTCATTTCTAAAAGATTAAATTTACTTTAAGTAATAGAAATTTGTAAGGGTTTTAGTAGAATTATGAACGATGAAAATGAGGGTTAATTTTTATTCGATTTGATTCAATAAAAAATATATATATTTCATCAATTTTAGAAGCTTTTTCTTTGAAATATTTTATTTACTTTTAAATACCAAATAGTCAAATATGGATCGTTTCAAAATTCAATTGATTAAAATTCAAAAGTTTGCACTATTAAATTATTGAGTTTGAAACTCTTTTAATTCGAAATAATACTATTGTCATGTCTGTGAATTTTAAATGAACTATTTTTAAAAATTCTAATTGGAAATTTTTCAATTTTGACGATTTAAAATGGTTCTGCTCCGACATTTTAAATTAGAAATAAGAGAATCTCAATCTATTCCAGGTCAAGAATTGTTAAATGTATTACTTATTATTAAAATAGTCGCTCAATTTTGTTATGATTATAATGTGGAATTTTATAACATGATTATAATCCAAGTATGTTTGAAATCTTTTCAGTTTCAATAATTTAGAGTTTGGTTACTCCATACATTCAGAATGTATGTAAATTTAATAAATAAACGTGAATTATTTTCGCTAGAATTTCGTAATATTTGTTATTCATGAAATTGAATAAAAGTTATTATTTCTCATGCGTATATTTTTTTTCAAACAAAAGATCAAATTTGAATTTATTTAAATATATAACATCAACAGCTATTTTAATTTGAAAAAAGTTGTGCTTGCTCGTTAAGACTTTGATTTTGTATTTTGCGTCGCTTGGTTCGAAATTTGAACGTTGTGTTGCCAAATTTCGGACAATTCTAATAATGTATCAATCATAAATGATGAGCATGTAATAAATGATGACAAATTTTTATCTCTGTTTTAGGTGAATAATTTTTACCTATGCATTTTTTTCGTTACTTTCCTCGTTTTTCCACAAATTTTTCATTTTTATTTTTAATGTCATGTTCATGATTAAAACAAATCTACGCATTCTGACAAACAGTGATTGATGAAATATTGGTAAATTTTCTTTCAGTGTATGATTTTTGTTCAAAATTTTTGTTTGTAGATTGTGTCGTTTTTCCAAAAAATTTTATTATTTTATCTTCAAAGTTATTTTGCATGAATAAAGCAAAAACTACGCGTCCTTTCAAGAAGTAAGTATCAACATATTTTTAAATCTTTTCTTGGATCACAAATTTTGTTCGTTTATATGTTTTCATATTTTGTATATTTTGAAAAAATGGAATTTTCTATGTTTCATCGTGTTTTTTGCGCACAACATTTTAATTTTCGGTTTTTCCAGAAAACATAAAAAATGGTTATGTTAATCTTTTAGGGCTTCTAAAAAGCAACGTATTTCTTTCCTTCACTTTTTTCATATCGTACTTTGTTTGGCTTAAAATTCTGATTTTCTATTGATTGAAAATTTTGTTTATAAATTCTTCACCTCTGAAAATTTTGAAAATCTTTGAATTTTTCGAATTTTTATCCAAAATATCTGGATTTTCGGATTCAGGGGTTTTAAGACGTGGAGATCCGTTAAAAAACTTTATTGACAACTTTCGGATGATTCTTGTACTTTCTGAATCATAAATAATGAGAATGTAAAAATAAAATAATCGGGCATAAGTATTCAGCATTACATTAATATGAGAAAGATATTTTAATCTGTAAAGCTTCAGAACAAAAAATTTCAAATTATATCATGTATACAGTATAAAGGCACTTTAGTATAATCTTTTATCTGTTTTTGTTTCATTTATTATTAACGTCTGCGCAAAATTATGCAGAAAACAAAAATAAATATTTGGAATGAATCAAATTTTAATTTTACGCATGAAAACAGGCTAAGTTGCCCGAGATAAAATCAATATCAGAAATATTATTGTTACTTTGGGAAAATTATCTGAATTCCTATTTTTTCAGTGCAAATATATTTAAACATCTTGAAAAAAAATTTTAATTTCATACCTTTCAATTTTCATAATTTTCACCTCTTTATTTAGAATCCATTTTATGAATGAGAACGGAAGTTTCCATTTAGGCAGGACCATCTATTTCAATTTTTAGTCTTTTTAGCTCGATTACTTCAATGTATATTCCACAGAAAAAGTTCGTAAGCTTTTTTAACGCGGTGTATTCCATCTAATGATATTTATGGTGAAAATTGAAAAAAATCTGATTGCGTTAGTTAATTTGTATACTTTATAGGACTAATAATGGCCTTTACAGATTTATTGTAAGCCGGCTTCTGGAAGACGAAACCTTTCGTTTAAGTAAACAGGATTCGTGTTCAAGAATATTTCAATCATTTTATGGGAATTTCTTTTGTTTTTACTTAATAGTTCTCCCCTGAAAATATAGAATTCGTTTTGTTTAATTTTTAATAATTGACCTTGAAATTAGTTACATTTTCAAGAATTAAATGTTCATTTTAGAGGGTTTGGAATTCTCAGTAACCGCAATGAATATTTCAAGGAATCTGTATTATCATCAAAGAATAACAGAAATTCTTAAACTCTTTACAAAATAGGTAAAGTTATGAAATAAAAATTTTTTAAATTGATTTTTTTCTGAAAAAAGATCTTCTTCGCTCTGCTGGAATTTAATCAAAGGTCTTCCGATTGCCCGTCGCGTGCTTTTCCCTTAAGCTACTTGATAGATCGAAAGAAGAATCTTTTTTCAGAAATCCACGCATTATTTTTCCCGGCGTTACATGCCAAATTTTTTCAGGAATCTGTATTATCATCCAAGAATGACAGAAATTCCTAACGGCTTTTCAGACTAGATAAAGCTATAAATTAAACGTTTTTTTAATTCAATTTTTTTCTGAAAAAAGACTTACTCCTTCGCTTCGCTGGGAATCGAACCACAGCAATTCTGACTGCTGGTCGGAAGTGTTAATTTAACTTCGTTTCAGTTGAATTTATGCAAATGAGCTTTGGATTTAGTTAAGTTCGCTTGAATTGATTTTTTTACTTGAAGTGGTCTGTAATTCAGTAAAGCTTAGTTGAAACGATTCAACAAGGTCGTGAGTCCTCTTATCTCAATTGTTTATTCAACAAGTGACGAAACAGACCTTCACTACAAGATATCTTAGTGCAAATGTAACGCAAGGCATTGGAATAAAAAATTAATTAAACTTGAATCAAATGTTAATACATAGTCATTAATAGTTAGTACACCTTAGTACAATGCTTTGAAATGAAAATTGTACTGTTTAAAGAAATACTGACGTGAGGCAGAAGACTTTTCCAGAAAAATTTATTATTTATGTTAAAACTTGTTTACACAGAGAGCAGAAGCTATCTTCATCAATAGATGTCAACTAATTGTATCTACCTTTTGCTTTTGAGCGAGAGATAAGCTCTTATCATGCCATGCATCGAATTGCTAATTCTTCAATCGCGTCATAACTGGTTTGGTTCCTCTAAATTATACATATGCCGTCAATCAAATGTATTTTTACGATAATAAAGTATTATGAATTACGAATAATTTACAATGACGAATGTGATAGCTACTAGTACAATATACACTAAAACACTTTAAGACTATACATTAGTTACAATCTTGTCGATATTCTTAACATGTGGGGTTTCTTCACTTCCTAAAAATGAAGACCGTGCTTGGAATTCTGTGCTTTATTATTTCGATTTTCCCTAATCCTATTGGTAAATATAATAAAAGCTATAATTAGAAGTGTATTTTTATTTATTGCATATTTATTTCTAATTATCAACCAATCAACTGATCAAAATATTTCTTTTTCTCTAAACGTATTGAAAGTTGTGCCTATGTCCTTGAAGAAAACTTTAAAAATGAGGAACGTTAGGCAAAATATACAATCTCAAATGTTGATCTTTTTATTTAAATACTAATCTTTCCAAACGGCCGATCTTTTCTCAAATAATTCTTATCGTCCATTTGTAACGAATAAATTAATTATCTTTGTGACATAAAAAATTCGATTTCTTGAATTCATTTAACAATGAATACACTCATTAATTTTCTACATGTACTTTCATTTTATAGAATTATCATGGCCTCATAAAGCGGATGCAGTTCATCCTTTATTCATTCGATTTAATGTACATCATTACGAAAGTTTACCGTCAATAATAACTCATCGGTATTTACCATCAGGTTTTTATTTCGTAGGAGCGAATAAGGATTACATTATTGGAGTAATTTTATATGGCCATTTGTGGCCACTGACGGCTCGCATAGAGGATCATAATTATAAATATGGAAGAGTTAAAGTACGCATAAATGACAACCAGATTGTACCCATATTGAAGACTGATCCTTTAAATGATCTGTTTTTTAAAAAGTTTGGGCCAAAAAACATTCGCTTTGTGCAGATACCTGATCTGAAAAACTAATGCGCTTTAATCTTATATTCCTGAATATCTATGCTTGTATTATTCATTTTTCTCACGGCCGTGCAGAATCAACCAAACGATTCTGGTTTATATTATTGTTTGATAATACATTCTCATGAAGAATAAAGAATTGTTAAAAAAACTTGCAACCGATATTTCTATTGTTTATGCACTTGTAATTGTAAAATGATTTGATGAAACAAATCAATCCTTTCTTCGACCGTTGATATTTATTGATTTCAAATCGTAGATTTTAAATAATTTATGTCCTACGGTCCAATCGTAAATCGAAAAAATAAAGATGAGTCAAAAAAACATGTTCTTCGAAACTCAGATATTTATTGAATAGAAAAAACTCCTTTTGAAACTTCCTGACGTTTCGGTACACATGCGTATCTTTTTCAAAGGTTCTTAACCTAAATAATTATATTAAAGATTAGTAATTTTAGTCTGAATAAATATGACGGGTAATTACGTAGATTCAAATACATTGTTACCTGAGTTGATGATAGTTTCAAATAGTCAAACAGATCAATTTTCAGTCAAAAAAAGTAACATTTCAGTCAATGGTTTTAAAAAAATTAATTAAAATTTAGTCATTTTTAGAAGTCTCAAAATTTTTTTGTTTCGAGACTTCAATCGATTAGAACTACATTTTTTAAAATTGTACGAGAAAACAAAATTGGCGTAGGTTAGGACGGACGAACAGAAATTGACAGTTTCAGAAATACATGAAGAATACGTAATAGTAAGGTCTGTCGTTGCGACAGACCTGTGTTAAAATTTCCAACTTCACAATCTCTTTTGTGTTCAGCAATTCTGGTTTTTAATCTCCTGCCAGTTTCACCTATATAAGCTTTATTACAACATTTACATTTAATTAGATAAATAACAACAAATAAATTTTCAATGGAATCTACGTCCTTTCTTCTTGACAAATAATTATCTAATGTATTAGTGTTTTTAAAATAAACATTGGTATTAAATTTTTTAAGTGAATTTCTTAATCTTTCTGATAGGCCCTGCACTTGATAGGTTGCACTTGACACGTTTTTACATTACTTTCTCGAAACTTGTTTTCTTGCATTGGGCTTAAATTCAGTTAGAGTTGCCCAAGGGAGAGTTGTGTCAGGTTACCCTCTCCACTTGCTGACGCGAAACCATAATCGTAAATACGTAGCGAAGCGCGAAACATTTGAAGTATTCTGAAGAAGTTATATGTTATAATATATTTTCGTTTCGTGTAAGCAATTATCGATAGAGAGTTTTATTCAAGATGAATGGATACTTCACTCGAAATTTGCTGTTTTTTGATGTAAGATTTTAATTTTCAATAAATATTGTAATGAAAGTCGAAAATGTATCTTTTTTATATTGCAGGTGAATTTTGACTTTAACATGTAGGAAATTGTAAACAATAAAAGAAGACTAAAATTGATTTCTTGATTGAGAGGCTAACGTCAACTCTGTTTTGAAAAATATAATTTTGGTCTTCTCTATGATTGAAAAGTTAAAGTTTTATTCAAGTTGATACAAGGAGATCCTTAACCTATAGAAAAGTAATATGTACATGTTCTTTTATAAAAAGATAAAATGTTATTATGCCTTAGAATAAATTCCTTATCTTCACATTGCGTGGCAATTGAAGTTGATTTCTTTAAATTGTACACATAATAAAAAAAAACTTGAATATTCTTGGTACATCAGTGTTGGAGAAGGAATGTCAAAAAGTATGAATAATTTATAATGACAAATGAGATAGCGACCATTATACTCAATGGAGACGGAAACATTTAAGATAATATTCATTACGTAAGGAAACTAAAAGGGATTTCTCTTGATGCCGGAACTTTCTTAACATTTATCAAACTTATTTTCAAATTCTTTATATGAAAGATTACTTGTTAAAAAAAACAATTACATTACAATTACATGCAGCAAACGCATTTTGGGACTAAATGAAACTTTCTCTATGTAATATAGAAGAATCATTTTTAAAGAGGAAAATTTTGAAGTACGAACTCACCCTCAAGTCAGGGATGACAAAAAGGAAGTATCGTATATTAGATAAACAATGTAAAAAGAACACAAGTGCGGCAAAGTTGCTATTACGTAGTTCAGAAAAACTAAAAGATTTACGATTAAAAATTTTTTCAAACTATTTGGGAAACATAGATGTATTTATTTAGGGATTATTAAATATAAATGTAAAATATGAATCCTGTAAACAAATTTGAAATTTACAGTTTACCGATGTCAACTTAATTTCTAATAACTAATT
>NC_046657.1:15567458-15570933 GCF_010883055.1 Belonocnema kinseyi | reverse complement strand
GGCAGGATTTCGCCAGGAGACCCTGGCCAGGATTTCCCTGCGAAATCGCGGTAAAATTTCAGCCGCAAACACGTCTCACGACCGTGAGATAGGTGGATACAGTCTGTAAAAGAATCAATACGCCGATCCAGCAAAAGCCTCGTGCACCCTAAGAACATGGAGCGACCCAAGGACTACAGTCTTCTGCATTTTTCCCGCAAGTGTTTTAGCATATTGTTGACACGCAGGTATGCTTTTTAGGCCATGAGCAAGTGAAGGCTTGGCATCTCCAAGAGCGCCGATGATAGGGATGATTAGTTTAACAGAATATTCCGACAGAATATTCGCTTCTCGAAGTCAAGACGAACCATGTCAGGCCACAAGTGAGCAACAGAAACAATTGTCGAGAATATAAAGTTCCAGTATATGCGGCACTTCCCATTCTTGACGATATTAAGGTTAATGTCGTAGGAGTGACAGGGATGGTAATAAAGCACTCTTAGTGCCGCATTGTGCCTTTGAATGTAGGTCGTTCCCGCGTGTGTTGGACAACTAGATAGTATGTGAGCTAAATGCTCGGGGTGTGCATGGCATGCCCTGCAGCTATCATCGAGAATGTCTTGGCTCAAAATGTGGCGACGGTATGTTAAGTTGGAAATGGCACCGTCTTGGCATGCAAAAATGAAACCCTCTATATCAGACTTCAATCCGGACGATTTAAGGAGAGCAAACGTTAGCTCACAAGACATTGACTGATCCTTCACATTTCTGTGGAAGATACCGTGCATCCTCTTATCGAGGAGCTGTACACGAAAGTTTTTCTCTTGTGCTTTCTTAATCCAGGCTTTCAGGAATGAGTATTCGAGATAGATAAGATTTGATGCATTTTGCTCACCTCTAATACTAAATTCAAGTCCGAGTGTTTCAGCATCCTCCTCCTCTGCTTTGTACATAAACGCTCCTTTGCCCACTTCTTCGTGATTCCTGAATATTTTAAGAAGAGGGTCTCTTTCATTTGCAACTCTAATTGCTGTACCCAGAATAATCCTGTTGTGAAGGCATTCAAGACTCAATACTCCGCGACCACCTTGACATCGTGAGATGTACAGTCGCTGACCGGAATACTTAAGATGCATGCTTTTGTTCATGTGCATAATTTTTCTTGTCCCGATATCAAGGGATCTGACCTCGTTCTTCGTCCATGGAACTACTTCAAATGAATAGAGTACTGCCGGGACGGCAAACATGTTCGTTGCAGATACTTTGTTCTTCGCCGACAGTTCGGAGAGTATCCTTTATAGATGTCACATCCTGAATGCGGCTCTGTGGCACCACCAGGTATGTATAAATCTCTCCAGCCCAAAGGTGTCGTATAGCGCTGCTATCAACGAAATCAGGATCTTCAGGGATGCCATTAAGTGTCTTTCGATCAGCAGGTTTGCCGCACAAGTACCCGTCGGAATGGCGAATTTCTAGAGATAGTAGCAATAATGTAAGGCAAAGGAGGAGTAGGCTCATGGTGTCACCCTGAAAGACACCTCTCTGAAAGGTGACCTTGTTAGTTGTCACACGATTTTTTCCAGATGAGATAGTAAATCTGGTTTTCCAAAGCGGCATGAATCTTTCTACGCACCTAACTATTTGCGGATGAACCTTTAAGATTTGCAACAGACAGATGAGAAGTCTATGGGAGGTCGAATCCAAAGCTTTCCGATAATAAATCCAGGCCATCGATAGGTCACACTGGTAGAATGCTCCATCTTTGCAGACACATCTATCGATGAGCAGGTTCCCCGACATTCGGCTACGCCTTTCTTTGAGGCTCGTTGTTCATACATTTCTTGCCACACAGGTTCAATTGCCCGAACAATCCTATCATTTAGGATAGCTGTGAATATCTTATAAAGTGTGTTCAGACAAGTTATTGGACTGTAATTCTACGGGTCAGCGAAGTTACCTATTTTCGACACGAGTATTGTGCGCCTTTCCACCAACCACTCCGGAATCGGCTCTTCCGACTTCAAATATGAGGTAAAAATACTGGCCAAATGCTGATGGGTTGAAGAAAACTTTTTCCACCAGAAGGTTTTGATACGATCTGGTCCCGGTGCGGAATGGTTCTTCATCCCTCTTAATACTTTTTTCACCTCCTCGGTAGTGATGGGTGGGCATTCTTTATCAGGTGTTATGAGGGAAACACATAACTCCTTGAAGCTATTTATATTTTCTGAATCTTTATCCAGTCTATGCTGCACTTCGTAGACTTCTCTCTAAAATACTTCGACCTGCTCTGGTTTGGGTGGGTGTTCGACAGTAACTGGAGGGTCTTGGAAGAGTCGAGATGGGTCAGAGAGAAATTGTTGATTGTCTCTGACCCACGTCTTTCTCCGCTCTAGACTTCTTTTAGCGTCAGATAGTATTCGTATTCTCTCACCAATATGCTGCCTGATGATTAGCAGCTTTGACTTGTTCGGTCTGTGATAATGGATCCGAAGTTCGCGCGCGAACTTTTGAACCCTGGCGGTAAAATTCCTGCCAGATGTGGTGCAGTCAATCACACACTGAATGTGGGACGCGTACTGTCTTGCCCAGCCTATTTTTATGGTAAGTTGATGCATTCGTCTTTTGGTCTTATGATCAACCGTTGGTTTTGTTTTACGGTTCGCATCGGTCAAAGCTCTCGCTGCATTATAAACACAATAATTGATAGCCCAGAGGTCGGATTCTCCGGAAAAATGTCCACGAAGCTCGTCATCGATTTCAGCCAGATCTTTAGGCTTGAGAGAAACCTTGGCGTTGATGTTTCTCTGGGTCGTAAAGCATCGCTCTTTCTCTATTAGAAGCCTGCTTGCGGTTGGTCTTAGTGTCGCCTCTTTTTCTCTGTTGTCAGCTTGTTCTAGTTGTGGTAGAGTAGGCGTTCCGCTTACATAGCCCTTTTTTCGGAGTATTTAGGCATGGTTTCGCAGACGTTGCTGCGAAAAGTGCGATAGCTCCGGGTGTTTCTCGCACCACAGAGCATGCAGTCGTGCGATGTAACCATGTTCAGGGGCCACACTCGCATCGTAGCACTTTAGCAAGTCGTGATTCAGTCGCTCCGTCCACCGAGTCGCAAGATCCCGCCGATCTATCGCAATGAGTCCATTTTCATTGGCTCCCGCAGCTCTATATTGGTCGGCATTGTTGGCAGACCCATTTTCGAGAGCCCTAAGCGTTCTGTTGTTTTGAGCCGCACTTACCACAACTAAGTTTGGTGTTATCATTGTTGTTCCCACGAGAAGCTAGGGAAAGGGGTTCGTCCATCCTTGTAGAGCCCGGCATGTAAGGATAAGGCTGCGTACTCTGAGAGGGCGCCCGGTAACCCAGAGTCACCGTTCTAGACACCTCACGCAGGTACCATTCAGCTTTCCGCACGGTTTTCACACCTCCGCTTGGTGGTTAATGCCTTCGGGACCATCCCTGGACAATTTCCGCGATTGCCTATTTATTTTTGTAACCA